>NW_006299390.1:2779234-2783722 GCF_000327345.1 Myotis davidii | reverse complement strand
GCGTTTCCTGGACTTGTAAGTCTATTTCTTTCACCAGGTAGGGGAAGTTTTCTGTCATTATTTCTTCAAATAGGTTTTTAATATCTTGCCCTCTCTCTTCTTCTGGTACCCCTATAATTCTGATGTTGGTACGCTTGAAGGGAAACATCAATGTGAGAGAGACACATCAATTGGTTGCCTCCTGCATGTGCCCCAAGGCTGGGGAACCTGCAACAGAAGTACATGCCCTTGACTAGGAATGGAACCTGTAACCCTTCGGTCCTCAGGCCAATGCTCCAATCACCAAGCTAAGCCAGCCAGGGCTCCTGAGTTCTATTTTTAAAATAGAATATATATTATGAAGGAGCTATCCACTGAGCCAAACCGGCCTCGGCCTGAGTTCTATTTTTAAAATAGAATATATAAATATTATGAAGGATAAAATCCTAAATTGTGTGTGTATTTGCATGTGTATTCAGCAGTCATGAACTAATATTTGGGGCACATTTTTAAGATGTGGAATTTTTGTAGAGATATCAAAAAGAGGGAAAGGGGGGAAAAAGTAAGCTTTTTAGTTTTTTCAAAACTGATAGTATTTCTTCCTATTCAGTGTTGGTAAAATGGCAAAAAGGTTTTCATTACATACAACTAAAAATGACCAGTTAAAGTGTGGAAAAAGTATTATTTTGCATAGTCAAATGCTAGGCAGGGAAATATGTCACCAGGAATTACTATAGTAAGTTTCAGTAAAGGATTGCAGAACAATAAGGCCTTGTTAATCTCATAGTGGTTTATTCAAATAGTGTGTAATTCAAAGCAATTGCTGCTCCCCAGGCAGGAATTTATAATGGCCACATGAGAAGGGAGGATAATGTGTTATTCCAAGGGGAAATCAGGTCTGGAAAGGGACTAGTAGTTGGAGAACTTCATATGTCCCCCAACAGCTCGAAAGCAGGCCAAGCAAAACAAAATGACTGAGAACCGCCCTGTGAAGTCAGTCTGCCTGAAGTAAGCTGTATTTCCCTTGCTTCTCTCCTGCCCTTTTGGGGATGGCAGAATGTCCGAGCAAGGAGCAAGGAACAAGGGAGAAGGCAGTGAATCTCAAGTCCTGAAAAACTATCACTTTCAAAGTGACCCCTCTCTCACTTCCTGGCAAGGGTTTACAAGTTCACTTCAGAGAACTCCATCTTCCCTGTACGTACATTTATTAATGATGGTGAATACGGACCATTCACCATGCTCCCTTAGCATAAAAACATTGGACAGGAGTCAGACATGAGTCATCTGCAAGAGGAGGTGGGAATCACATTTTGAACACTTTTGGTCAACAATCCTTCAGAGAACAATCCTCCAGTTTTATGTTGTCATTTATGTAGAATTTAATGTGAACAGCTTAAAATTCCATGACTTTTAAAAACTGAGCTTTGATTCCAATGATTGATTTACCATCATGTAATGTAAGTTACCTGAACTTCTGTGCTATTTATGTCTACATTTGTATTAGGCAAGCCTGTCAGGAACACCCAGATATGTCAGTTCCCCAGCAACATGTTGTGAGGCCCTGTGGAGAGGCTAGTTTCTGAGAACTAGCTAATTAGGTACATAAATAAATAAGGAGGTTGGTAAAACCCTTATGTAGAAACCACCTGAAATGGGTGGGCCATTTTTGACCTGAGAGCTGCCTGTTAAAGACTCAGGAAACTGGTAAGAAAGACCCTTAGAGGGCACAGCCCAGCAGATCTGGATTCAAATGATCTTTTCATGGTCTGGGATTCTGAGCTGCTCTTACATGTTGTAGCATGCACTTAACATTAAGGTGTTGTATGGCAGAGGCATTTATTGCTCACCAACTATCTATGTATTTCCCAATCAACCCCAGGGCTCTGTAGTTTGTTCTGTCTGACCACTGAACAGAAGTGCACACAAGCTGAAGCATAGACAAGCAGGTGTGGATTCTCCATGCATTCTTTTCCTTTACTGCCAGGATGGTGGAGACCTAAGATGTCTGGATGCGGAGCCTCTAACAACCAGGGTTCCCGTGTCTCCCCCTCCCACTCCACCATCAACCTGCATCGGTCACAAAATGAAAGCAAGAATAAATGTTTATTGTGTCAAGCCAAGATTCTGGGTTTAATTTGTTACTGCAGCATAGCTTAGGCAACTACAACTGCTTTTCTAGATGTTTTTGTACAAAAGGAAAGTCCATCTGGAAAAAGGATGAGCCGTCTGAGTTATGGAGTCCTTGAACAAGCCACAGAGGCTCTGCCAGGTTGCCTTTGCCTCGTGTGCCCCCAAAATTATTCCATTCACTCCCTCAGTTGCCACAGTTCCTGCAGGGTGTGGCGACGGAGGGAGTGACGAAGAGCCCTGGGCAGTTGGGCTTTGATATGTGACAGTTCCCTTCTGCTGGTTTCTCTTCTTATTCACCAGCCTTCTCTTGGGGTTTTAAGCTTGCTAAACAGACGGTACAAATTAGTGAAATTATTCACTGTGGTTTTCATTTGAATAAGCTAGTTTCCGCTCCTAAGAAGGGTCTTCACAGAACAGGAAGTTTTTCTTGGATCTAGAAATGGAACTCTGCCTTCTGACATTAGTTTTTACCAACTTCTGCAAATCTCTATTTTCCTACTTCCCTGTCACAGGGTGGGGCAAGTAGAAGAGACTAGATAAAGCCAGAAACTGCTGATTAGCATAGTAGTAGAGTTAGGGCTGATTCAGTCACTACCCCTGAAAATACATCCTGCATATCAGATATTTACATTATGATTCATAACAGTAGCAAAATTACAGTTATGAAGTAGCAATGAAAATAATTTTATGGTTGGGGGTCACCACAACATGAGGAACTGTATTAAAGGGTCGCAGCATTAGGAAGGTTGAGAACCACTGGAGGGAAGAAGGGGAGAGTAAAATGGCAGACCACATCCTCTCATCTGGTCATTTCATCTCCTACCTCCTCTCCCACTCTGGCCTTGGCAAGAGGTATGAAGGGCCCAGAACATCGTGATAGTAGTCCTTGACATATGTATCCCAGCTAGTATGCCTCAAAACATGTTGATATGCATCCCTCATTAGATTCTATCCATGGGAGCAGGGAACATGTCTGTGTTGTTCTTCATGCTTGCCACATAAAGGGCACCGAAGAGTATTTGAAGGAAAACAGGAAGAATTACTTCATTTTCAAAACTATCAATACTTGATTTTCATAACTATCTTATGAGGATTGAGAAAATAAAATGTGATTAATTTCCATTTTATGGTGGACAAATGGTAACACTTAAGTATTTGTTACTTACTGGGGTCACACAAGAGTCAATTAAGAAGTGGAACTAAAATCTAAATCTCCCAATTTCTATTTTCTTTCAACTATAGGACAGGTTAGACTTCAAGTCCTCTCCCCACCTCACCCCACCCAATAATATAGACCATTTATCATCACCACCATGCTGTAATGTAAATTACCACCCTGTAATTCTGTGCTATTCATGTCTACATTTGTATCAGACAAGTCTATCAGCAAAGACATCAAAATCCTAATATCATTACCCCTGGCTGGAAGGCTCAGTGATTGGTGCATTGACCTGAGCACGAAGAGTTGCAGGTTCGATTCCTGGTCATGGGCACATATCTGGGTTGCAGGTTCGATCCCCGGCCACAGTCAGGGCGCGTGTGGGAGGCAACCTATCACATCGATGTTTCTCCCCCCCCCCCCCCCACACTCCATCCCTTCTACTCTCTTTAAAAAAATCAATGGAGACCTAGCTGGTTTGACTCAGTGGGTACAGCGTCGGCCTGCGGACTGAATGGTCCTGGGTTCAATTTTGGTCAAGGGCACGTGCCCAGATTGTGGGCTCAATCTCCACTGTGCTGCCAGGCCAGCCATGGCGGTCCTGGTGTCCCCCCTTTTGCAGAGGTAGTGGCAGAGAGGGCGCCTCTGCAGAGGCAGGATGGGGTGCAACCGTGTCGCCTCAACCTCCCATGGCCCCTCCCTAGCTGGCCCCCAATTGCCCCCCCCCAACCAGTGGGTGGGGGATGGGGCCAGTACTAAGGAGCAGCAAGCCTGGCTTCTGGTTGAGTAGCACTCCCCTCCCCACTCAGCCAGAAGCTGGGCTCACAGCTGGCACTTGCCACACTTTATTAAATGAGGTTAATTTTTAACATGATACTTCAGATATGGCCTGGGGCACAGTTGAGATTTGTCAAAGTATATCTTGGTGAAAGGAGACCAGATTTTCATTGAACCTAAGCAAACAATTATATTGCTGTGCAAAGTAAAGAAAATCAGTAGAGGTATTAGTTTCTGTTTTATCAGGTGTCAGTAAGAATCAGAAAGTGTCATATTTCAGTTTGCCAAAGCAGAGCCTGCTAAATTAGAGATAGATTAAAAAGAAAGAAAAAATGATTTCCTCATAAACACATCAGAAACAGAATATTAAAAAAACAATATGCCAAAGTAAATGACTTTCAGTCCTTGGTCATTAAGTTCATTCCTCTGGGGTGAGAGTCAGG
>NW_006299390.1:2769999-2775018 GCF_000327345.1 Myotis davidii | reverse complement strand
TGGGCTCAATCTCCAATAGGGGGCAAGCAGGAGGCAGCTGATCAGTGATTCTCATCATTGATGTTTCTCTCTCTCTTTACCTCTCCCTTCCTCTCTGAAACCAACGAATGCATGGATGGGTGAAATAACTAATATCTCACTATCTTTTGAATCAATCCTATATAATAAAGAGCTGATATGCTAATCAGACCAGACGGCAGAAGGACCTTCTGGAATGACCAGTGGGCGGGGGGCGGGGCCAGTGAGCCTGTGCTGCCAGGCCAGCCATGGCGGTCCTGGTGTCCCCCCTTTTGCAGAGGTAGTGGCAGAGAGGGCGCCTCTGCAGAGGCAGGATGGGGTGCAACCGTGTCGCCTCAACCTCCCATGGCCCCTCCCTAGCTGGCCCCCAATTGCCCCCCCCCAACCAGTGGGTGGGGGATGGGGCCAGTACTAAGGAGCAGCAAGCCTGGCTTCTGGTTGAGTAGCACTCCCCTCCCCACTCAGCCAGAAGCTGGGCTCACAGCTGGCAAGCGCAGCGGTGGTGGCGGGAGCCTCTCCCATCTCTGCGGCAGGTGGGCGGTAAGGGACGAGGAGTCCTGAACTGCGAGAGCCCCAGACTGCGAGAGGGCTTAAGCTGGCAGGCGGACATCCCCCAAGGGGTCCAAGACTGCGAGAGGGTGTAGGCCGGGCTAAGGAATCCCCCCTTCCCCCAGTGCATGAATTTCATGCATCGGGCCTCTAGTATAAAATAAAACAAAAGTTCATTTCTCCTAAGAAAAAAGTGAAACCTATTTTTCTAAGGGGAGAAACGGAGGCTCATTGAAATAACAGAACTTCTCCAGGCCCCCAAGTTTTGTTGAAACTCTTGAAGAGGACACATATATGGGCAACTCTGTTGTTAGTGCTTAATCTTTCTAAAAAATCCCAGAAACCAGAGCTTCTGGTCAAGTGCTCTACTGGAGCAGCAGGCTTTAGAAAAACAAGAAAAATCCCACTGTGATGAACGAGATTCATTTGGTTTCAGGTTGTGGCCCTTCTGTCCTCAGGGTGGCCCCTGCCCTATTGCCTGTGTCTTCAGCTTCGATTGATAATCTTCCACCCACACAAGCCTTGTCATTCACTGGGACCCTACGATGAGGGTAAGGTGTAAACCTGAAAGAAGCTTTTAAGGACAAAATTGAGTTGGGGATGGGGGAGAAAGATGAAAAGAAAAGCAATTAAGAGACCCCATGGTTGGCTTAGTGAATGAGCATGTATTGGGAAGGCCCAGCAGATGGAAGGCCTGCTGAGTATGGTTTTGGAGGCCAAGACAGTGCCTTTGGTTTTGTGGTATAGCTTCCAGTGGGAGGGCTCACTGCCCAGTGCACTGTGACTAGGATGGCCAGCTGTGAACACCCTCCCATCAAGATTTCTTTTATGTGCTTGCACTGCCAGATCTCAGTGTTCCCAGATATAAGGCTTGGGCGTTGCAGTAGATCCCCTGAGGAGTAAATATCAGCTGCCAGAAAAGAACTTGATGCCCCAGCTTGGAGGTAGAGTAGCTGATGAGAGCAAGTTTTTCTGGAAGAGAAAATGAGATGCCCTGCAGGCCAACATTTAAAAACTGCAAGGTGCTAAGCTAATGGGAGAGGGCTAGATAGGTGGGCTTTCTTGCAGAGGAGGAAACCTCAGAACTGCTGGCTTGGCTCCTGAGGGGAGTTGCAAGATTCTCTTTGCACATCTGAAGGCTGCAGAGTTCAAAATTCTCTTTGGCAAATGTTTCTGATACAGGGCTGAGGCCATGGGCTCTAGAGGCTGACTCAGGTCGGAGGCCTGGCTCTGACACTTCTCTGGGTTGCTTGGTGCAATTTCCTCCTCTGGAACATGGGGGTAATACCCTCTGTCTTACTGGGTTGTGATAGTTAGATAGTGCTTGTAAAATACCTAGCAGTGTCCAAGCATACAATAGCTCCCTAAGTGGTTAGATATTGACTGGAGAGTATACATATACATATATATTATATATACATATATAATCAGAAAATAGCTACCAATTATTGAGCTCCTAGTGTGTGCAGGGCATCTACATGATAGGTATTAATTAGCTCATTTAATCCTAAGAGGAACACACTACAGTTCACATATTCACCATCCTCATTTGACAGATGAGGAAATGGAAGCTTAGAGATTAAGGAACTAGTGCAAGGTCACAGCCTAGTGTCCTGGGCAGGTGCGGAGAGGAGACTCTTTGGAAGTCAAGAAAAAAAGCGCTGGGAAGGTGGATTGAATTTTACATTTTATCTTCTTCTCGTTAACAGCTCTGTGAAGATAAATTATGCTTTTGTCATTAAAAAGTAATACACTAGAGGGTGCCAAATACACAACCTCTGACTTTAAAAATGATAACACAGTTCCCAGTGCTACAAGACATATAATTAGTAATGGATTCAAGCCAAAGGGCCCTCCCAAAAAGTGTATGACACAGTTTATAATTAAGAGGCTACATTTCTATTCCCTCAATTAAAAAAAAAAGAAACTCATGCTTTATATTGAGCAACTTATAATTAGTCTCTACTTTATACTGAGTGTTATTCAAAGAGCCTTTCAGGTAGGTGTTTAATTTTCTTTGCTCTGCCTGCTGAGTGGCAAAGTGAAAGGGTAGAATAATCTGGTCAGAGTAGGGTAACCTGGATGAAATAAATTTTTAAAAACTGCACTGCAATATATTTTATTTTTTAAAATTTAGCAAAACATTTGCATATATTTTTAAAAGGAAAAACTCATACCCAAGAGTTTAAAATGAACAGAAATGCAACCCTATCCTCAACCTTAAATTCAAGAGGGAACAACTTTTACAGGTAACTAGATTCCTAAACAATGTTTGATTCTATTTCTTGATTTATCAAACTGACATTATTATTTTTCCTTTATGAAAACTGAGGACTTGGCTAACAGAATATCCACCTCTTTGTGATTTTGTGGAAATCAGTCACAAAGACAGTTTACAAAATAGTTTTTATTTTTCCCACTACTACATGAACAATATTTCATCATTGTAGAACATTTTAAACATAAAGAGGAAATTAACATTTTGATGCATATCCTTACACATTTTTTACACTATATATTAAAGCATATGATGCTTATCTTTTTATGTCATTAAATATTCTCCCATTTCCCTTTTTTTTATTGTAGTATCTTCTAGCTACACTAATAAAAGAGAAAGATGCAAATTGACTGTACCTTCACGATGCCCACCAGCCAATCAGGAGTGAGCATGCAAATTAACCCCATCACCTCTGTGGAGACTGACAGCAGGGAGGAGGCAGCTCCCAGCACTGCACAAGCGCAGCCCACAGGCAGCACCCAACACGGCCCGCTTGGCAGTCACTGCGATGGAGAGCAGGCAGGCCCCACAGAGAGCAGAGAACCACAGGGAGTGGGCTTAAGCCATCAGTAGGACATCCCCTGAAGGCTCCCAGATTGGAGAGGGTGCAGGTCAGGCTGAGGGACACACACACGCGCGCGCGCACACGCACACACACACACACCGTGCATGAATTTTGTGCACCGGGTCTCTAGTATATATATAAAAGGCCACTATGAAAAATGTCCCCTCAGGAGTTCGACTGGACACTGGTTTGATCACTCGCTATGACATGCACTGGCCACCAGTGGGCAGCGCAGAGCAAAGGAAGGCCTGTGCCGGCAGCCAGAAGGCCCCAATCGGCCCTGATTGCCAGCCATGCTTAGGGACCATGCACGAATTTCATGCACCGGGCCTCTAGTACTTACACAAAAGGTATCTTTTGTAAAGTATAAGGAATCCAGATCTTCAACTGGATTGGGAATCAGATAATTTCACTGCACAGAGGGAATTGTGTTTGATGGTATCATCCAACCTCAGTTAAACTGTGTCTGAAGGGGCAAGAACTTAAGAGAGTCCTGCAGGGATTGTAGAAATCAATTGAAACTTAGATTAAGAACTCAGTCTGGAAAGAAAAGTTCTAATTATTCTTCAACATCTCAAGACTCAGTGGAGCATGAATGAGTCAGTCAGTCATGAGTTTATAGGTTTTATAAGTAATGAACTTGTCCATTTTTCAGTGGAAGATAATCTCTTTCATGATGTTTCTTTTTCATTCCCTTATAAATTATCACAAGAAGTACAGACAAGTACTACAGTCATCAGTGCAACTAAAAAAATCCCCCCAAACTATAAGACCCGTCTCTGCCCCTTTGCCTGATTCCAAACTGTAGGGGGCAAGTTTTGGGGAAGCATTATGGCCTCCCGTCAGACAGCAACCTAAAACGAACCTGGAAAGAGGCTAGTCTACCTCTACATTCCCTGTGAAATAAAACTGAACATAACTTGGGCTTGCCCATTATCCCAACAGAATACTCATCCAGTACAAAGTTCTGCAAAAAAGAGGGGTCAAGTTCAATAAAAGCATAAAATTCCTTAGGAACTAGGAGCCTGGGAGATGGAAAACATGCTCAAGAGACATCAAACACCAGCTCATTTAGGTGGGAGAAGCCCATTCCCATGGGGATGGAGAATCAAAAACACTTCCCTAACCCAACACAACATGGCACTGAGCAAATAGGGGCCCAATAAATCCACATCGCTTTTTGTTTACTCTTACTTAACCTTTATGCTGGATACCACGCTGTGCCAGGCATTTTTTAAGGGCTTTACATGGCTTACCTCATTTGACCCATTAACAAAGAGGCTCAAGAGAGATTAACGTTTTCAATCTGGACACAGCTGTTGAGGGTGGGGGAGTCAGAATTCAAACACAGGTCAGTCCCAAGGCAGGCCCCTGGCAGAGCAGCGCGAACACTGAGCAGTCATTTCCTCCCGGCCCGCAGGACAATGGGCTTCCGGGCGTTGCCGGAAGATGGCGGCTTCGCCAGGCTCCGAGCCTGAGCGGAGCGCCTCACGGTCGGAGCCAGTTGCAAGTGGCCTTCTGCTATTTGGGGAGAAAAGGAGGAGCGGAGGAGATGAAGTGAGTCAGGCCCTAAACAACAAAAAAGCGACCGCCCTGCGGCCGGGGGGAG
>NW_006299390.1:2768656-2769731 GCF_000327345.1 Myotis davidii | reverse complement strand
CTTGGCTTCCAGGCCCGGCCCAGCGCTTGGTCGAGTTCACGAGGGCGAAGTACCACCGCACCGGGAGCGCGAGGGAGGTCGCGGCGAAGAGGTTTCTCAAGTGTCAAGTGGCTGGTGGGCCCTTCATGGGATCTTGGTTGTGTCCGTAGATTTGACTTATCAGAGACAATGGAAGGCCCCTTTCCGCAGAAGTTTAAATCGCCCCTCTTAATTGGCGGGAGGGTTGGAAGAGGGCTCAGGCTCTCCTGGTGCTTCTTCTGGAGCAGTGGTTCTCAACCTTCCTAAAGCCGGGACCCTTTAATGCCGTTCCTTATGTTGTGGTGACCCCCCCAACCGTAAAATTATTTTCGTGGCTACTTCGTAACTAATGTTGCTACTGTTATGAATCGTAACGTAAATATCTGATGTGCAGGATGTATTTTCATTGTTACAAATTGAACATAATGAAAGCATAGTGATTAATCACAAAAACAATATGTAATTATATATGTGTTTTCCGATGGTCTTAGGCGACCCACAGGTTGAGAATCGCTGTCCTAGAGTAAGACTCCTCGGTGCTGGCTTCTCACTGCAGCCGCTTTGAAGGGAGCAAGTTTCTTCAAGGTCACTTGAGGGAAGGGGTCCGCTGCAGCTGGAAGCTACATACCCCGATAGACATGTCATTGGTCACGGGCCTCATTACTGAGTCTTCTATCAAAACTTCAACACTTGTCAAGTGATTCCTAGCTGGGAGTCCCTAGGTAGAACTGACTTGTGTATGCACTACAAAATACACGTCCAAACACTGACAAGGGGTTTACAAATAGGCTTTATGGGGCTGTCAATAGGCCAGAGGCCCGGTGCACAAAAGTTTGTGCACTCGGGGGGAAGGGGGGATCCCTCAGCCTGGCCTGTGCCCTCTTGCAGTCTGGGCCCCCTCGGGCAATAACGACCTGCTGGCTTAGGCCTGCTCCCAGGTGGCAGAGGGCAGGCCCAATCCCTAGGTGCAGCACCTGGTCGGGCTCAGAGCAGGGCTGATTGGGGAGTTGGGGCGCTGCCCCCTGTCAGGCACAGAGCAGGGCCCGATCAGGGGGTT
>NW_006299390.1:2760687-2767968 GCF_000327345.1 Myotis davidii | reverse complement strand
TAGAACTCTAGCTCTGACTCCAGCTCAGAGATCCTGGCTCAGCTGAAAGCAGGTTTCTGGAGTTTTGTTTTAGCTTCTATATGCCACTATGTTTCAAACTGCCCGCTCAGAGGCCTGCAGCAGCAGGCAGGGAACGTTGGGGTCCACCGTCACTGAAGCAAGCAAGCCTCATGTTCAGTTTAAGCTGCCTGGCTGCCGGTCGCCATCTTGGCTGTCAGTTAATTTGCATATCTTGCTGATTAGCCAATGGGAAGGGTAGCGGTCGTACGCCAATTACCATGTTTCTCTTTTATTAGTGTAGATAAACCTTTCTTTGGTTGGTCATTTACGCATATTTTCTGGGAGCTTGAAACAACCAGTTTGTTTTGGCCAGTAAAATGTCCTAGGAAAAAGTACACTCATTATAAGTTCTACTTCAAAGGTCTGCTCCAGAAATTAAGCTGTCATGTTGCCTGTCCATATTTTTCATCTTTTGGGAATCAGATGTTGGCTCTTTACTGCAAATAATTTGGTTCCATTAACCATCAGAAAAGGAGGGATTCTGACCAGTCAGTATCTTAATCCACACTTTGTGCTTTTTAAAGCTGTATTCCTTATGTACAAAGAACCCCTGAACTAGTTTCCAGTTGTGACTGGGTTCACAGGATACTAATGTAACTTGCTAAAAAAATTTTTAAAGCCTGTCAACTAATTATTTGGGTAGCAGTGTTTTTTAAAAAAATATTTTTATTTATTTTTAGAGAGAGGGAGAGAAACATTGATGGGTAGCCTCCCCCACGAACCCCAAGGATCAAACTGGAAATCTCTGTACATGCTCTGAGTGGGAATCTTAACTGGTGACTATTTGGTGCATGGGGCAACGCTAGACAGAGCCACACCAGCCAGGGCTAATAGTATGTTTTGTGTTAAACCCATTATACAGATAGGTAACTTCCTTTTTAGATAAAAAAAATTTAATTCCCTTAATTCATTTGACCAGGTAAGTCCCCTCCCCCAAAACTAATCTTTGAAAGTGCTATTCTCTGATACCCAACAATGAAATAGCTTATATGGTTGCCTTTAAGCATGTCATTTTCCTATTCAATAGTAATAGAGGAAAGCGACTAACAAATCTCAGGTGTGACGCAACTATATGCCCTATAAAATTTGCATTCCTAAAGGCTTGTTAAAATGTTGAACTGGTTTTCATCAAATATCCCATAAACGAGGAGTCTAATGTTATGGTATCATTTGTCATATTTTAAAAGCAGACAATCTCTTCATTGCAGTTTCAGTTTCTCAAAAAAGGAACATTACTTGATAATAGTTACCTTTTCAAAAACACATACAGGATTGAACTGATTTTGACTTGGTCATTTGACCCAAGATCCACATTTTAAGGACCATTGGCTTAGAGACAAATACATAAAGCTTTCTTTGGTTGGTCCCAGGTTATCCTTTCAACTAAAAAGATTTTGTAGAATCAGATGGAAAAGATCTATGGAGGCATAACAAGAGACCAAATTGAATAATTTGTACAAAATCATACATTTGGTTTGAAATTCTTGAAGTCCTGTTGTGTTATAAAGGAGCATCACAACCAAATGAAATGTGGAGAAAAAACATTTCACAAATGCTTTATGACTGTTGTTTATGATTAAAACTTACAATTCTCTGTTGTCTTGGTTAATGTCGACTAAAGGCCTAGGCTGAGGTAAAAGTGTTGGAGTTGGCAAACAGAACATTTGCAGGCTCAGGACCTGAATCAAGTTATCAAGTTGTTAAAAAAGAAAAGAGACTGCAATCACACTTTGGCAAATACCTGATCAAATTTGTTGGCTAAATACAGTGAGATGCTCCCCAAAGATGTACAGAGGCTGTCTATGTGCTTCTGTGACAAGCAGCTAGAGTTCTTGTATAAGACTTAGTGGGACCTTGCACCAAGAACCAGTGCCATATGATAGAACATAAAATCCAATTATCTGCCACGCCCTAACAAGTTTAAAAATATACTTGTCTAGGTCCTGGCTGGGTAACTCATTTGGTTAGAGAGTCACCCTGATACACCAAGGTTGCGGGTTTGGTCCCTGATCAGGGCACCAACAAGCAACCAATGAATGCATAAGTGGCACAAGAAATCGATGCCTCTCTCCCTAAAATTTATTTATATGCTATTGCTATATTTGTATATTGCCCACAACTGCTAAATGATTCTGCATAAGAAAAAAAAAACTTAAAAAGGAGGAAGCTTTTGAAAGACTCACCAGATGAAAGTGAGAAACATAAGTTTAGGAGGAACATGTACTTTGTAAACTTTAAAAGAGGGTTGATTTCGTTTCTTTTACAAAAAAAAAATTTTTTAAAGATAAATGCATGGGATTTTGTAAACAAAAGGTATTTTTGCAATGTAAACTCCCTATGCAGTCTCTCCTGTGAAACTAAAATACACATTTACTTACTAATGCCCCACAAAGTAAATTCTTTTGGGGGAACATGATTAAGTATACAGTCTTGTTTTAAATTTTCACATGAGTTTTGCCCATGGGATGTACATGCATCGATGACCAATTTTTTTTTAACTATCCACTGAGCCAAACCGGTTTCGGCGACCAATTTTTTTTTTAAAAAAGTATTTTATTTGATTTTACAGAGAAGGGAGAGGGACAGAGTTAGAAACATCAATCAGCTGCCTCCTGCACACCCCCCACTGGGGATATGCCCGCAACCAAGGTACATGCCCTTGACCAGAATCGAACCTGGGACCCTTCAGTCTGCAGGCCGATGCTCTATCGACTGAGCCAAAGCGGTCAGGGCTCGATGACCATTTTTAAGTCTAATATAGGTTTGATAATTTATAAAATGCTAACACCTTAGGGAAGAGTCCATCATCTTGAAAATCTTATTTATGTCTGACCAACTTTATTAGTCAATAAAAAATATTCATAATTTGTGATCCTATTGCATTAAAACTTTTGACTTAGTAGTGCCATCTTTGAAGGTTAAGTTTCCCAGTGAGGAGGCAAATAATATCTTTCCATTTATTGATGTCACATACCTTATTAGTATTCCTTTTGAATGTTGAGCATGACAGAGACTTTGGCTCACAATTGAAGCTACTAGTTTGTTTCTCTTTATAAGAATATTGCCAACATATTTCAGAGAATGTTGTACAACCAACTCCCCTAATACTCAGCAGGTAAGAGTGATATTAAGTAAAACTCCTGGTAGAGATGTAAGGTAAGAGTGAGATTAAGTAAAACACATACTAGATGTACTAAATAAAACTTAGTATTTGCTAGTTCTTATCTTATATATATATTTTTAAATTCTCTGCAACTTACTTTTTTTAAAAAATATATATTTCATTGATTTTCTACAGAGAGAAGGGGAGAGGGACAGAGAGCCAGAAACATCGATGAGAGAGAAACACTGACCAGTTGCCTCCTGCACACTCCCCACTGGGCATGTGCCCGCAACCAAGGTACATGGCCCTGACCGGAATCGAACCTGGGACCTTTCAGTCCGTAGGCCAACGCTCCATCCACTGAACCAAACCGGTCAGGGCTGATATATATTCTAGAATTACATTTTCTTTCTACATATATGTCATGAAGATATAAACACCTATACTAATTGTATTTAATTATTTGCCTGCTCATTAGCCAGTTCTTAATATTTGTATTTTGACCCCCTGGTTAAACTAGCTTCTCTCTTTTCCATATATGAACAGATCCCTTGATGATCAACAGGCTCTTTCTTACTAGTTGTCATTTGTTTCTTAAACAGCTTTTTGTTTACTTAGTTTGCTTATGGAATGAGCAATTCCAAATAATCTATGCTGTTTGTCACCTATCCACCCAATCCTTCGTTTTTTGGGACAAAATAAATTTAGGATATTGTATTCTGTTCTAGAGAGAAAAGGCTGTCCAAAGATGCAAACAAACTACCTTAATAATGCTGGCTATTTAAATAAGAGGCCAGTTACTTGTTGGGCAAACTAATGCATGCATATAGAGGGAACACCTTGGTTTCTCGGCTGATCCTAAATTCTATCAGTCTCCACTATTTGTTAATAAACTAATACTGAATGGTGCAAGATTGACCACTGTGAAAGCCTATAAATACATCTAGTCTAAAGATTTACATTTGGGTAAACTCTGGTTCTACGAATAGTGATTCTTGAGTCTCTAGGGGTAATAGAAACAAAATGATTTGATAAATAAAAAATGAAGGCTGTAATTCCATCCTTATCTCTGCTGTTGGGTGCTTATATACCATCTTATTTACAACTGCAGTCACTTGTAAATTACTCCTCAGTGCCTCTTTGAATAGTAAGAATGATTAACACAATGGAATGTCGGACTAAATGCCACACCTCATTTGTCCCTACTGCCATGAATAAAATTTCTTCCCGCATAACAATTCTTATCCATACAGGCCAGGCATAAGTAGGTTTACAGTTGTTCATATGGAAGACATGCAGGTTATGATTATTACAACAGCTTTATTAAGTCAAAAGAATGTCACAATGCACTTAGGTATAATCTCGTATGTGCTCAAATTGCCGGCCTTCATTATTTACACATTCTTGTAGTCGACTTGCTATATTTGAGCACACTTTGACACAGAGTTCTTTATTGTCATCAATTTCTTGACATGCTTCTCTTATGCAACGAATCATATCATCCATAGTATGTGGTTTTCGTGAAAAGACTTTATCTTTGACAACACCCCAAAAGAAGAAGTCCATTGGAGTGAGGTCTGGTGATCGTGGTGGCCATTCCACTGGCCCTCGTCGACCTATCCACCTGTTGGGTAATTGTTCATCAAGAAACTCACGTACTGTTACAGCACAGTGTGGAAGAGCTTCGTCTTGTTGAAAGAAGAAATCATCATTATCATGCTGTCTCTGTAATTGTGGCAAAACAGTGCCCCTTAGCATGTCGAGATATAGGTCGTGTGTAACAGTTGTATGGAAAAAAATAGGTCCAAGTACCCCTTTACAAGAAAGACCTGCCCAAACTGTAATCCCTGGCTGATTCAACTGTCCTTCTATCATTACATGGGGATTTTCTCTTGAATAGTAGACACAGTTGTGCCGATTTACAGCACCTGAAAGTTTAAAATGAGCTTCGTCGGACCACGTAATTTTATCAATGATGCCATTGCCTTGTCTTTCTTCATTCAGAACCACTTCACAGAATTGTAAACGGCGGTCTGGGTCATCCTCTAGTAACCCATGAAGCAATCTTGGCCGATACATTTTCAAACCTAAACGCTGCATAATACGACTCAAAGATCTACAGGAAATGCCCAATTCAACAGAAGCTCGCTGTTTGGATTTTTTGGGGCTCTCTGTAAATGCCTGACTCACTAACATTTCATTTTCCTGGGTGGTAATACTGACTGGTCGACCACTTTTTGGAGCATTACAGATGGACCCAGTTTCATCAAATTTATCACGTATTCTATAAATTGTTTGTCTACTTGGGGAAGGTGTATCAAATTCTTCAGCCCATTTCTGTCGAACCTTTTCGGCATTCTCCGTCTTCCAGTATTGTTTAAGTATCCATTTTCGTTGGTCAATGGTTAAATTACCAGCCATGATTACCTAAAAGAGAAATCATCGCTAAGGGTACAAAATAACAATAATAAAACAAGTAATACAAGGATAAACTGTTTTATGTGCTCACAACTATAAACCTACTTTTGCCAACTCCTGTATATATTAAATGCAATTGTGTTGTCTTCATGCCTTTTATGTTATAAAATACCATTGCTAATGGCTACACTAGTGCACTACTTTGGTTTCCTATGAATGAAGGAGATTCCCACTGTCTATACCTAGTAACCAGTAAAACACAGCCAAGGCCACTAGCTAAGCAGTATCAGCAGGGAAAGACCTGATGGGACGTAACCTTGATCTAGGGGAAATTAAACTGTACATTTTCTATTCCTGGTTAATATCTTCTGGATAATATAGTGACCAATGTGGGAGTTATTCAAGACTAAAAGATATGTCAGTATTCTTAGAAACAATCATGCCCACCCACAAAATTAGTTTATTACCAACTTGATGAAAAGTGAGTTTTTTGTACTGAATTTCCCATGTTTTTCCTATGTATATCCACATACTTTGGTTATTATTGACTTGCTGAACTAATTTGTAGTTCTTTATATTTAGCTTTTATAAATAATTTAAAAATCAAAAGAATGCCTACTTACTAATCAAAGGTGGGGATTTCAAACATAGGGATCAAGATACCTGACTTTTAAAAAATATATATATTTCATTGATTTTTTTACAGAGAGGAAGGGATAGGGACAGAGAGCTAGAAACATCCATGAGAGAGAAACATCGATCAGCTGCCTCCTGCACACCCCCCACTAGGGATGTGCCCGCAACCAAGGCACACGCCCCTGACCGGAATTGAACCTGGGACTCTCCAGTCCACAGGCTGATGCTCTAGCCACTGAGCCAAACCGGTTAGGGCAAGACACCTGAC
The DNA here is from genome assembly GCF_000327345.1 of Myotis davidii. Lineage (NCBI taxonomy): Eukaryota > Metazoa > Chordata > Mammalia > Chiroptera > Vespertilionidae > Myotis > Myotis davidii. The sequence continues at coordinate 2,761,483 of NW_006299390.1, read as the reverse complement.
TTTTAAAAAATGTTTTGCTGAATGATGTATTTTTGTTTTACAATTTTTTTTAATTACAGTTGATATTCAATATTAGTTTCAGGTGTATAGCATTGTGGCTAGACATTTATACAACTTATGAGGTGATCTCCCAATAAGAAGACACCTAACTTTGTTATTAATAAGCAAGTAGATGTCTCTCAAGGCTAAAGTCACAGTAACCAAGTTGAGACACAGGTGTGTTTAAAAAAAAAAAAGTCATCCAATTATGAAAAAAAGACATATCTCCTTGGCCAGTACATTACCTCCAAGGAGGTTAACTATAGTAAGTTTAATTATATTAATAAAATTGCCTGGTGAACATGAAACCAAAATATATATGTGGAATTCTTAGAATACTATATTTTCTGGCATTAGGACTAAAATATTTTATATTGAAGTGGATCTTTGAAGTCCTAGCTCATGACATCTAAATTTCTTTTTTTTTTCTGTTCATCACATTATTTATTCACTTGATTCTCTTTTTTTTTAATATATTTTTTATTGATTAAGATATTACATACGTGTCCTTGTCCCCACGTTACCCTCTACCCCCCCCTCCGCTCTTGCCCTCCCCCCCGTTGTCCGTGTCCATTGGTTAGGCCTATATGCCTGCATGTAAGTCCTTTGGTTGATCTTCCCCCCTTCCTCCCACCCTCCCCTACCCTCCCTCCAAAGCCCAACAGTCCAATCAATGCCTCGCAATCTCTGGATCAGTCCTTGTTCATCAGTTTATGTTGTTCCTTATATTCCACAAATGAGTGCGTTCCTGTGGTAT
>NW_006299390.1:2747981-2759307 GCF_000327345.1 Myotis davidii | reverse complement strand
ATTCAAAAAGACAGCCGCGTCCTCAGGTGCCAGCCCCTTTCCGCGCGCGCGCGAGCCCCTTACCTCTGCGCTTCTCTTCTGCAGCTTCTCTTGCTCTCAGTGTGCTTTTCTTTCCTTCTAGTTGTAGAATTTACAGTCAGCCAGGCTTCCTGTGGTTCTGGATGATGTCCGTATTGTTTTTCTGAGGTATTAATCAATTGTTGTGAGCGGCTTCAACTTCCTGGTGTTTATCTCTGCTGCCATCTTAGTTTCTCGACATCTAAATTTCTTAAGATCTACTCTCAAGTTACTAATTCTAAATGAAGTGATGCTTCTTTCTACTCCTGAGTTGCACTTCTGGGTTTAAAGTTACTGGTTTCACCTTTGAGGGAAAACAGTAACCTTACAAAAGATCACATTGTCTAAACATTTTAGAATAATTAGTTGTAAAATCAGTAGGATGGCCTGACCATGGTTCAATTCCCGGTCAGGGCACATACCCGGGTTGTGGGCTCAATCACTGAGGATGGGAGGTGGGGGCCGTGCAAGAAGCAACTGATCAATGATTTTCTCTTCGTTGATATTTCTATCCCTCTCTCCCTTTTCCTTCTTCTCTGAAATCAATAAAAAATATTTTTTTAAAAATTAGGATGAAATGTCAGTTGTTTAACAGTTGATAGCTCTTCCCCTTTTAAGATGTTCAGATATATTGAGTGGGGGTGAGTTTAGGCTTCTTTTTCACAACAAACTTAGACAACTCCAGAATATCCCAAATTTCTAGAAAACAATTTACTGTTCTGATAAAAATCTCCAAGAAGAAATGGTTCATGGCAATAGTACCTCCAAGCCTCTCAGGTTGGAGAGGTAAATATTATATAACACTGCCCAAAAAAGAAATGAAAAAGCACTGTGTTTGCACTATGGCTCTATATAGACATTTTAGTGAAATGCCTGATACCATGTTTTTAAAGTTGCATACTCATGAAAAGTACCTGAGTATGAGAGCCTTGTCAAAATGCAGATTCCTGGGCCACACTAAGTAGTTCAGCATATGGGTCTTCAGGAATTGCTACATTCTTAGAAAATAATGAATGATGATAGCTACATCTTGTTTTGGGGAACTCAGGGTGTGGAGGCTAGGAATGTTTAGTTTAATAAGCTTCCCAGATAATTATGGTGATCAAACTGGCTTGGGAACCACTGACTTGAAGCCCATGCCTATAGCAGAGAAACTAATTTTAAAAAGTGGATTAAAAAAAAGACTTGGTAGCTATGACTCTAGGCATAAGAAATTTGCCTCTAATTAAAATTTAAGTTGTTAGAAATGGATGACCAACCAAGTTCTGGCTTGATAAACACATTATATTTCTATTAGTTCTTTATGTAAGTACCTTCAACTAACACTTAGAAAAAGTCATTTGTTGGTAGCTATATAACAAAATATATCAACTCATTTAATGTTGCAAATCTTAGTGATTTTTAACTTAGTGCGCTAAACCTTCCCAAAGAATATAAAATTGTTTGTGTTGTGTGTGTGTGTGTGAATTGGTTAGCACATTAATGGATTCAGTTTTATAAAAATGGATATTAAAATAATCTGTTGATTATAAACCATTCAAAATTGAAGCTAAATAACTTCCTGTACAGATAAGCACTTAGCCCTGAACTTCCATCCTATTAATAGGGTTGTTCAACTGTTTAGAAAAATTAGCTATGGGAAAGTCCTCCTCTCTAGTGTAATTATGTTTATAGTTATGCTTTTACTATTATACATTGAAATAAAATACATAATAATAGTAATAAGAATTACTATAATACATTGAAAAGGCAGGTTAAACCTGAAAAATAAGAATCTATAAACAAACATCAGAAGATGGATAGGACTTTTCATTTTGTTCAAAACAATTTAACACCTTTTGAAGGGAGGCTTTTATTTGCAATGGACAAAGTACCAGGATATGTTTCACTGGGCATTGTCTTTCAAGACAATTGTGAGGGATGAAACCTAAGAAGAACAGATGTCCAATTATTTTCTTCATATTATTCTTTTCTAGAATAAGGATGGTTTTGCTCTTCTGTACACATCATTAGTAATTTTAGGTTTCCTAACTTTTAACTACAAAAATACATCTCTAACCCTGTTCACAATTTTAGTAGCTATTTTGCAGGTTTATACTTACACTAAAGAGTGAAGAGACCTACTTAATTTAAATATTTACTTGAGCACTATGTCCTAGGTGTGTTTTTAAAAATTTTTTAAACTGACTTTAAGAGGGAGAGGGAGAGAGAGAAACATCGATGTGAGAATGGAACATTGATCAGCTGCCTCTTGCACACACCCTACAGGAGATCAAGTGCCAAACCTGGGCACATGTTCTGTCCGGGAATCAAACTAGCATCCTTTAGGTGCACAGGACAGTGTGCAACCAACTGACCCACACAGGCCAGGCTGTCCTAGGTGTTAATGCAAGAACTATGCATTCATCTGAGGGAGACAATGCAAGTTAAACACTGGCCTTCAGGAGCTCATATTCCAGCAGGGTGAGGAGATTCTATATAGTTATAAATAAACTGCAGTTAAGTGCTATAATAGAGCTCAGGAAAAGGTTTATGGAACTATAAAGAACAATGGACTTCTTAGAAGAGCACCAGGGAAAACTTCATAGAGGAAAACACTTGAACTGAAGGATCTTCCTTCTCAAGGGGGGATAGGGGGAGGTATTCCATGTAGAGATGATTTTACAAAAGAACGGTGAGAGGTCACACGGTAAGTTTTGGGAACTGAAAGCAGTAATAATATGGGTGGAAGCAAGAAGGACTATCTGGATCTTACATTGGAAAAAGACAGGAACCAGATTATAGAAGGTCTAATACGCCATCTTAAGGAGCACTCCATTAAAGCATTTCAAGGTAAGATTCACATGTTAATAAAATCACCTTGAAGGATGACAGATGGATTAGGAGTAAAATTAAAGCTAGAGTAAGCCAGGAGATTACTATATATATTATATATAATTTTTCAGGCAACTGCCTGAACTAAAGTAGAGGCAGTGGTGATGAACAGGAGGGGAAGTAGACCACAAAACAAAGTTAGAATGGACATTACTTAGGAACATAATGGACATGGGTGTTAAAGGATAGTTTGTATTTCATTTTTAGTTAATCTACATGCAAGCATTTTCCCATATCACTGCAAACTAGAACATCTTGGGGGGTGGGGGGGCTGCTCTCTGGTAATACATACTTATTGTAGAAAATCTTTCTGTAAGCCTACATGCAAACCTAGAGAGAACCAGTGAAAGCATTCTACTTTACTTCTTTGACCCATTTCTATGGAAATACCTTGCACAAAAGTTCCACAAAATTGTAATAGTATTTTCATATTTTTACCATTTCTTTGTAGTATGTAATGCTTTGAAATAATTGAAAATAATTTAAGTACTGTATTTATGGACTTGACTATGTCCTTATTTGCTGTTAACCATTTTAAAAACCAAGTGTTAGGTATAATGTTGCTATTTAAAGAACTAAAACTAGCAACTATATTGGTTTCCGTATTTCTTACAATTTTATTCATACAAGAACTCCCAAAGTCTGGGAACCAAAGAATTTGATTAGCTCTAAGGCCCTACCAACTCTTTTTAGCTTGTTACTCATAATATACTGGATTACTACATTCTTACCAAGACCCAGAAGAGTTTCATAATTACTTTGCTTTGTTGACTTATACCCTAGAGGTCTATACTGACATGCATTGTTTGATTTGTCCTATATCTTTGAAGTTATCCTATCTTCAAACAATGGCTCTGTATTCCAGGGATACAGAATGTGAGCTTTTCCCATCTTAACCATTCTGTTATAAAGGCTCCTGATAAGACTCCAGACCTAATTTATGAAGCAGACCTCGATTTAGAAGAAACAAATATAACCCATTTGTTGCAAAGATATCTAGCTGCTGTCTGCTACTAATATATAAGAGAGTTACACATGCGCCTTTGACAAAAACTGTTTATTACAATTAATAATTATCCTGTACTTATGAGTACCTTTCTTCCAAACAGCTCAAAGCCTTCCGGTACCCAGTGCCTCCTTGATGTGTAGTCAACAACATAAAGGGCAAGCAAGGAAGTTAAATTCTGCTAAGGGGGGGGGGGGGGGGGGGGGGGGGGGGGGGGAGAGGGGGAGAGAAGAGAGAGAGAGAGAGAGAGAGAGGGAGAGAGAGAGAGAGAGAGGAGAGAGAGACTGAGACTGGAAAGGGCATGAAAAATTAAACCCTAAATGATGAAACTACTTTCAAATTTTCATAGCTTTAAGTCCAAATAGCCTATGATAGCAAAACTCTTCTTACTCCCTCAATCAAAAAGGGTCAATATCCTATACATTTACCTTCACCTGAACATTCTAGAGCCCCAAGTTTTAAAAAGGTCATTGGTTTGGCCGTAATTAGTGAGTTCTAAAATATCAAGTTTTGCCGAAACCGGTTTGGCTCAGTGGATAGAGCGTCGGCCTGCGGACTGAAAGGTCTCAGGTTCGATTCCGGTCAAGGGCATGTACCTGGGTTGCAGGCACATCCCCAGTGGGAGATGTGCAGGAGGCAGCTGGTCGATGTTTCTCTCTCATCGAAGTTTCTAACTCTCTATCTCTCTCCCTTCCTCTCTGTAAAAAATCAATAAAATATATTTAAAAAAAAATAATAAAATATCAAGTTTTATGACAATTATGAAGAAACCCCTTTCACTGAGAATTCTTTCAAAGAAGTACATTAAAACACTACAAATGGATACTTAGCTGTTCTCTTATCTCCCTAAGCCTCACTCCATAACTTGATTTTGCAATCTGGCCCCTTCATTTCATATCTTAAAATATTTTAATTTTCATATGAATTAGTTATTTCATAAAAATGCTTGGCACGGAAAAACTTGCACTCTTATTTACAAATGTAACATTTATTTCAAGGAACATGACCTCATGGTTTTTTAGTTAAAAAAAAAAAAAGATTTCAGAAAGAGGAAGGGAGAGGAAGAGAGAGAAACATCAACGATGAGAGAGAATCATTGATTGGCTGCCCCACACTAGGGATCAAGCTCGCAACCCAGGCATGTGCCCTTGACCAGAATTGAACCCAGGACGCTTTCCACAGGCTTATCTCTATCCATTGAGTCAAACCAGCTAGGTCATCACTAGAACTTTCTATAGCAGTCACAGACTGCCAGAGGGAAGAGGGGCTAAGGGAAGGTGGAAGATGGTAAAGAGGGGGGAAATGGTGACGGAAGGAGACTCGACATGAGGTAGTGAACACACAATACAATATACAGATGATGTATTGTAAAATTGTGTACCTGAAACCTATATAATTATATTAACCAGTGTCACCCCAATAAGTTCAATAAAAATTATATTCCTGTTTATGCCTTTGCACATAAAGCCACGCTTACTGCAAATACTTCACTGCCCCTACCCTTTCACTGAAATCCACAAATATTTTGCCTCCTAGTCTAAAAATTCTATTCCACTATAAAACACAAGAACCCATGAACTGGGGTTCCTGGCTGAATAATTATACCCACATGGCTTAACCCCAAACTACATTATAAATTAATTGGGTCCAGTTTTCCCTCACACAATGAAAGAAAGGCACACATATTTGAGGAAAAAAGGAACATGATGGACAGAAACTAATTTGAGGGCTAACAATACTGGTAAAGGTATTTTTTAAAAATACCCAAACTTTTATGACAGAATCAAAATATTTTGCATCCAATTATGTATCCAACTGACTTGCTATGATTACCATAAACTCATGCCACAGCAAAATTTTCAGACATCTGGCATCAAATCAGATTATCTGTTGTTTGCCCAACAAAAACTGAGTGCCTATTGTATGCCAGGAACTTTGCACGTTAGCTATCAACATCTCACGGGCTCATAGAAAAGAGTAACATGAACATGACTGTGATAGATACAGAAGTAACAGAGAAATGTCTCATTTTCAGGAGATAATGATAATTGAGTTTACTACAAATCAACAATGCTCCTAGAGCTTTTATTTCTCATTTAATCCCTAGTCACTATAATGAAACAGTATTTTACCTGTTCTATGGGATATGAAACTGAGGCCCAGAAAGCAAGCTACCTAAGGTCTCACTTGAAATGAAAGAGCAAATATTCAAATTTGGGTCATTTTAATTTCAGTGGTGTCCATGAGGTTCATAAGGAGGGGTTAGATGAAAAACCTTGCATGTTATAGAGTGTTTGGACTTGATCTTCAAATCTCTGGCGAATTAAGTCTTTTAAGCATAAAAGATTGTTTTGAAAAGATGTTTGATCACATGAATAAGCTAGAAGGGTAAAACCATTAACCAGAAAAGGAAATACAAGGAAAAAAGTTTAGAGAGAAAAGTTGTTTTGAATTTGTTTAGTTTGAAGTACCCATATTTAACAGTTCTATTTGAGTTCAGAGATTACCAATTCTGGAGTCATCAATAGGTAAAGGGGTGAAAATTGATTAATACAATCGGTGAAAAGGTGGCTGGGGACATAACACTGAGAACTACCAAACTAAAAGCTGAAGAAAGCAACTAATGAAAACAGGAGGACAGAAGTATCAACCAGCAAAGGGTATTTAGCATATAAACCAAGGAGTTTTAAGAAGGAATATTCTTAGTAATCAAATGTTATAGGTCATATAAGACCCTCCCATCTGGAACACATAAACATAGAGAACTTTGACAAAATGTTAAAGGCAAATAACTGCATATAGTCTTATTTTCCAGTAATACCAACATGGACACAAAAGGCTGAGTTTGTGAGAAAAGGGAGTTAGTTAACTTCTAGACACTTAGAAAATCCAGAGATGGCACAAGTGAACCCTTGACTTCAGATTTATTGGTAGAATATCTTTTCTTACAGCCATTTAATTTTCTGAAGTATTTTTCATTCATTTGATATAGCCTCTTATCCTTTTTACTCCCATCTGCCCTTTAACTGGTCATAAAGTGAGAGCATGGGAATAAAAACAGAAAGTAGCCACAGAAATTCTTGCAGAGATGTGGTTAGATAAGTTGTGTTTAGGACACAGGAGAGATGCCTAGATAATACCATATCATTGTTATCACACAAACCTGAGAAAAATGAGTATTTTTTGCTACCTTTTCAGGTTTCTACTATTGTACAGAATGAGAAAAAATAATTTGGCATTTCTTGCTTATCCAAAATAAGTTTTCTTCGAGAATGAGCTGTTACCTTAGCATAGCCTTCTTTCATTAAAAACTTAAATACGAGGGATTAGACTAAACTGAAGGAACAGGTTCTCTCTCTCTTTACATAACAACATTAAAGTTTATCAGAAAGACATTAGGAGGCAGGCATTGGGCATAATGTGTGGAAAGTATGTGATGGAGAGGTTTATAAATTCCTACTAGGAGTTGAGTTGCTAAGTTCTAACCCTGCTATAAATATTCAACTATTTAACAAATTAGTAGCAATTTCCTTGAATTCAGAGTTAAACCACTTCATGTATCAAAGCATTTGTTACTTTGCCCCTTAGGAAATCAAGTTACTGGTGATAGAAGCAATCTGGTTTGAGAGTTAAACAAGTGCATGGTTTTCACAATTTTTGGAATTGATTACACTATGTTACTTTCTAAGGAGAAAGAATCATTTAATAATTTTAAAAAGGACTTATACATGCTACCTCTCATTTTTGTGCATTAGAGAATAATCCAGTAAAAGGTATTCCTTAGAATAGTTACAGATATTACTAAAAAATGAAACAATATTACTAATCTTATTATGGCTAATCAGACTCAGTATGTACCAGCACTTAATTTAGCTATCTAAAAACAACAAAGGGAACCAGTCCTTTTCCTAGGTCTAAAATGTGCATGTCCGTTTCTTTTCGGTTTTTGTTGTTTGTTTTTTGTTAATCCTCACCCGAGGATATTTTTCCATTGATTATTTATTTAAAGAGAGAATGGAAGGGAGGGATAGAGAAACACATCAATTGGGTGCCTCCCACTTCCACCCGGACCAACCTGGGCTGGGGATTGAGCCTGCAGAGGTACATGCCCTTGACCAAAATTGAACTTGGGACCCTTCAGTTTGTGGGCCAACACTCAATGCACTGAGCCAAACCGGCTAGGGCAAGCATGTCAAACTCAAACGCTAACACAGGCCAAATAAATCAGGCATGCTGTCCATGGGCTTGACATGCTTGGGCTAGGGCTTTTTCTTAAGAATAATAATTCAAGTTGATTTAAAGTATCCACAACCCTTGATAGTTTTTTTTTACTACTATTTGTAAATATGGATTTCAGGTTTAGCGTTAACATAAGTAATCTCTTGCTGATGAAGAGATAGCATTTCACTCATTTTTCAGAAAGTTAAACTTATTAGGCTGTGTGTGTTGTTTTACCCTAATATTTTAAGATATATTTAATATATCTTAAAGTTCAAACAATTCTCAGATTATCTTTTCATTCTGCACTTAGAGGACACTAAAGTCAGGGGTGGGGGTGGGGCAGAAGAATATTTCATATAAAAACAAAATCCAGTTAAAGTCACAGGTAATTCAGAATATTTTCTTACTTTGAACTTGAGTTTCAACAAATGTGAAATAGACCATGACTACTGAAAAATACCCCCAAAAGTGTTAAGAGTAGACAAAAGGGTCATTAATGTTTATGCTATAAAGCTCATATTTGCAAAATTTCCTTTCACATGTTTTTATAAGCCCTGTTACTGGAATGCCAACCTCATGACACATAAGACACATATAGCTACTAAAGGCTGGCACACTGGCCCTTAAACTGACAGCAAGTGACAAAAATAATTAAACCCAAGGGCACAACAAATTGAGTCCTCCAGTATCAGAGGAAGCAATACTACATACACCTTGATAAACCCTGAACACATCAAATAATGATAAACTCATTGATCACTGGTTTTATATACTGTTGGAAGTTTATAGGTTACAATGTCCTCTAGATTTGAGAAATATGGGTATTGACTAAAACTAAGGCCAGTTTTGTGGTTTTTTTTGGGTGCACTGTTCCCGGAAGTACTGCAATACCAGGTCAATGCACGGAGTGGAGGAGGAAAGCTCTATTCCATCTCCCTGCTCCAAAAATACCTTTAACATATGGTCCTCAGAGGACATAACAGATATTAAATAGATAAGAACAGATACTACACGACCTCCGCAAAAGGCCTAGAAGCAATAAGGCCGGTTTTTTTCTTTCCGTGTGTGTGTGGGGGTGGGGGGGGGGGCAGAACCATCTGTCCCATCAGCTGGACCTGTTTCCCCCACCTTATAAGAGGATGAAACCTTGCTTCAAAGCAATCCTAACCTTTCATCTCTTCTCCAAATTCTAGTGGTCAAAATGTATTGTTTTTTAAATAAAAGTATTTTACACTGTGTCTAATAAAAAAGTGTTATCAATCTCTAAAAAGCATCTACAAATTGGCCTGGGTCACCAATGTAAAGAATGGCTCATTTTACTTCGGAAGTTTCAGAGGCAAAGGCTCAACTCAAGTTGTATTAAGTAGGAGCAGGAAGAGGCACACTTCAGGGAGTTGTGAACAAAGACATGAAGGTATGAAATAGCACAACGATTTCGATATTAGTTATGGTGTTCAGATTAGCCCATCAGGGGGTGTCTGCTATATGAACCCAGTTAGATTTGAACAGAAATAGGGAAAGTTTGGGGTATGACTTACTCAGATAATGAAATGTAGAATGAGAGGTGAAATAATTTTTTTAAGAGAATGAGTGAAGAAAGTTCTTAGGAATCAAGTACTAAGGTTAGTGTTTTTATATGTGCGCCGCCCCCTGCCCCCACCCCGTAAACCTTAACATTCCACCTGCAGCTTTGAGACAAAAGTGTGGGAATTATCAGGGAATAGGCACAAATGAAATTGCCCAGAGAACATAAAATGCAAAATGTAGTCAGATAAAGGAAGTAATTGCAAATAGTATTTAAAATTTCAGGAATGTAAAAAAAAACTAGGGTTCATGATGCTCATGGATTGGGTGAGTGGGAACAAGAAGGATACATGCTTACCAGAAGCACAAATGGATTTGTTTCCATTAGCTTGATAAACCGCCTCTTTTCCTTATTAAGGAACAAAAAACCAGGAACATTCTAAAAATTACCTTAAAATCGACTGACCTCATGTTTACCCCTCTTTTCTAAGCGAGAATAAAAGTTGCTATGATGGTAACTTTCATGATGGTGACAACTTACACATAACAAATAGATTATTGAAACTATTTGTGAGTCCTCATAGGCAAAATACCCATTTTATATTTGGAGTGAAAACAAAAAAGCTTTGAACTTTAAAATCTTTGTATTACTTAATATTTACAGTTAATCACTGGCTTTTCTCTTCATTCACATTCACTAAAAAAAGTCACTAGTACGGATTTACGTATACACAAATTAATTAAAAACATCAATCTTGTTTGCAAACTACGAAGTCTACAAGTAAGACTAAAGGAAACAGCACAACCTCAGGTCCAGGTTAAACTTATCTTTTCAGGTTCAGCAAACATTTCCCACTGGCATCAAATAGAGGTGGTTCCCTCAAAAAGCAAGCCAGGGTTCACGTGCACATGTATTCCATGAGTAACGCCCAACTCTCAGTGGACTCCATCGGAAGGAGAAATCTTTTAACTCTTCACTAGTTTAGGTAATGGCTACTATACTAGTTTGGCCAAGTGGGAATAATAAAAAACAAAATGAGTCTTTCTTATTGATATGCCAATTTAAGCCTTAAGAAATTTTGAAATTGCTGGAGACCTTACCTTCACCTAGCAAGGTTTCTAAAACTAAATTCACACCTCCACAAAAGTGATTTAAAGAAGGCTTTAATGTTTTATAGTGGTGCAGGAATCTTAATATTTACCAACTGACAACTTCATAGGTAAGAGGGAGATCGAAAGACAACATACAAGTATTGAAAACAGCCTTAAAACTTCAGATTACACTAGCAGATTTTATTCTGTATCTCTAATCATGTTTAAACAGAAAAGCAAATCCATTGATAACATTGCACATTCTTGTCGAATATACAAGACAGGGAAGATACGGGAAAAGTACAGGTGGAAGGTACAGAACGTTTGAAAGGGGCCCTCAAAATTCAGATACAGTCCTTTTTTTGGTAACTTTTATAAAACTAAAAGTGTTCCTGGGTGTTACTTATACCTGCTTCCAACCTTAGGGGCTATTTTTTTATTCGGTCTGAAAAACTTTTTTTTTTTTTCAGAAAATAATCGATACTCCTTGCGTGGTGGCCCAGAGGTCTAGTGGCTCCCAGGGGATTCAAACTTCCACATTAGGGACCTGCC
>NW_006299390.1:2746168-2747769 GCF_000327345.1 Myotis davidii | reverse complement strand
TTTCCCCTCCCCGCCCCGGCCTGGGTCCCGGCCAAACCCCACAGGAATGCAGCCCAGTCACATGCGCTGCGACGGCGGTGGACGTGCCTCTCCCCGGCCCCCCCCGCCCCCCGCGCCCCAAGGAGGCCCGGCGCCATCTTGCCCTGACGCAGTTACAAAAGTCATGGGAGCAATTGTGTCTCCTCGTCCGCGCCAGCGCCCCAAAGTTCCGCAGAGGCCGAGCCGGGGCCCTCACCTCGCGCAGGGACAGGAGAAAATGTCAGGGAAGAGCCTTGAGATTCCCTTCGCCACTGCGTGGGGTTCCACATCGGCGCGGCAGCAACGAACACCGCCGTCACTGCTCCCACTCTGCCTTTGCAACAGCCTCCCTCCCGGGCTCTAGCCCCACCCGCTGCTGCAGCATGAAGTCATCGCTAGCCAATCACAGCGCGCCGGACAGAGCACGCCACGCACTGATTGGCTGCATGGACCGCCTCTGCCTCTCCCCACTCGGTTTACCCAGACGTTCGGGTCGCTGTGAGGCAAGGACAAGACGGGAAACCGCCATTTCGGGGAAAGACCCCCCGAAAACAAGAGCGGGAATCACCGTGCCATTTTAGGGGGGTGCGGGGGACCCATGTTTTCTTCTCTGGCCTTGTCCTTTTTTTTCTTCGAGATAACCGTCTGCCCCTCCCCCACTGAATCACCGCCACACACAGGAATTCCCGCTCCCTTCCCCGCATTGTCCCTCGGCGGGGAAATCCTTCCCCGGGGCTAAGAGAAGTAGGAGGCAGCGACAGCAACTGCGACGACAGCGTTTTACCCCGATACACGGTGGCAGGGAGGCGGCGCTGACGGTGGCTGTGTTTTTCTTACTGCTCCCCCCGACCTCTTCCGTTTCTCGCTCCTCCATCGAGACGGCGCTGGACTCGCCAGCTCCGCTTTTATCCTGTGCCCAGAGCCTGCGCACTGGAGCCGCCTCGGCCCCCCAGTGGGTGTCATTTTACACCCCGAGTGAATCTTAATATTTACCAACTGACAACTTCATAGGTAAGAGGGAGATCGAAAGACAACATACAAGTATTGAAAACAGCCTTAAAACTTCAGATTACACTAGCAGATTTTATTCTGTATCTCTAATCATGTTTAAACAGAAAAGCAAATCCATTGATAACATTGCACATTCTTGTCGAATATACAAGACAGGGAAGATACGGGAAAAGTACAGGTGGAAGGTACAGAACGTTTGAAAGGGGCCCTCAAAATTCAGATACAGTCCTTTTTTTGGTAACTTTTATAAAATTAAAAGTGTTCCTGGGTGTTACTTATACCTGCTTCCAACCTTAGGGGCTATTTTTTTATTCGGTCTGAAAAACTTTTTTTTTTTTCAGAAAATAATCGATACTCCTTGCGTGGTGGCCCAGAGGTCTAGTGGCTCCCAGGGGATTCAAACTTCCACATTAGGGACCTGCCACCTCCTGCTAAGGATGCTGTGCAAGGAGACGGGCCGATAACAAAACAGGGCGCCAAAACTCCTCCACCAACACCGCCCCTCCCGCGACGAGTGTCCCGCCCGGCCCCCCGCTGCGGCAGCTGTTAGCCGCGCGGGGGAGGGGAAGCAC
>NW_006299390.1:2744936-2745481 GCF_000327345.1 Myotis davidii | reverse complement strand
TTTTCTTACTGCTCCCCCCGACCTCTTCCGTTTCTCGCTCCTCCATCCAGACGGCGCTGGACTCGCCAGCTCCGCTTTTATCCTGTGCCCAGAGCCTGCGCACTGGAGCCGCCTCGGCCCCCAGTGGGTGTCATTTTACACCCCGAGTTCACCTAGCGCTGGAGGCCAGATGGGGTGGGGGGAGCGGAAGGCCGGGACGGAGCGTGGGAGAAAGTGCCCTGACTTGGGAGGGTGCTGGGAGGAGGTGGTCGTCCCCGGGGCCTGCAGGCATCATGCTCCCATCCAGTCGTGGCATGCCCTAGCTCACCGACCTCCAGACTTGAGGGCTACTCGGGGAAAAGGGGTCAAGAATCCAACCCACCAGACACGGAAACTTCCCCAAACCTTGGATGAATTGTGGACTGCATCTTTTGTGAAAAAAGACGGAGATTCTGTCCCCCTTTCGGCCTCCAGGTGCCTGTCTTGGAGCCTCTGGAGAGGCAACAGCGGAGGGTGGCAGCCCACAAGCAAAATGGCGTCGGCAGCTTCCGTCCCCTCCCCCTCTG
>NW_006299390.1:2727203-2744873 GCF_000327345.1 Myotis davidii | reverse complement strand
CCTCCGCGTTCCTGTGGACGGACTGCGTGCCCCCTCCCCTGGTCCTCGGTTGCCGAAGAGGCTGCGCGCTGCTGTGTGGGGAGGGGGTGTGTGGAGCCGGGTCCTGTGTCCGCAGTGGCTGCTGTCGGGGGGTCGTCTGACCGTGACGGTGTGGAGAGACTCCTTGGGGGGTCGAACAAATAACGGGGCTCGGGTGTCTGGTGTGTGAACATCACAGGTCAGTGCCTGTCGTCTCTCTGGGAGCTCACGGGGCTTGCGGGGTGGGGGGACGTGTTTCGGGGGGGACCGGGGGTCCTCGCCTCTCAGTCCTTCGGTGGGGGGCAGGAGACGCTGACTCTTGGTACCTTGGTTGGGGCCGGACGCTGCTTTGGGGGACAGAATTCATCCTTTCTCTTCCCTGGCCCTAGGAAGGGAGCATTATGGCGGGTTTTAGGGCTGGGGAAGGGGAAACTGGCAGTTAAACCCCCCTGCGAGCGGCAGTGAGGGAGGGGTGCCCTCCTCCTGGGCAGGTTAGGGCTGCTCGGGGAGGGGGGGGCCTGCGGCTGATGGAAGGGAAGGGTTTGGTCCCAGTGGTCCCAGGAGCTGCCGGCCCTCCCTCGCCTCCCTCCCCTGCATCTTGCTCAGGTGCTGAGACTCCTAGGCCTCGTTTGCTTCCATCTCTTCCCCGGCAGCCCCCGGTATAATGCCATCGTCCGCAGGGAAGGGGCTGAGGAGCGAGCGGCCTGGGTCTCTAGCTCCCTTTGTGGGGGAAGGAGACAGCTTCTCACCCTCCGCGGGGGCAGGGAAACCCGCCCCTGGGGTGGTCACCCGGGGCCCCAGCCTGCTGTCTCCTCCCCCACGTCTCTGGCAGGATCGCTGTCCTCTGCTGCGCCGGAGGCTTAGGACCCACAATATGGCACATTTCAGAAAAGCTTATTTTGACCCGGGGATTGGCACAGACACTGGCAGCAGACACGGAGGAGAAACAAACGGTTCACTGTGCTGCCCGGGGGAGGAGGGAGAGAAACAACAACCCCGAGTGCTCGCTTCCCCCGGCCTTCGTTCCGCCGCGGTCCGCTCCTGCTGCCCTGCCTTCAAAACGGTACCGTGCACCTTCAGAGAGAAGGCGCTGGAGTTAGCGTTGGAGGGAACCCCGTTTTTCCCGTTGGCCCCCTTTTTGGAGATGTGACTCTCTGTCAGGTATTTGGAGCTCTGGAAACCCTGGGCAGAACTAAGGGAGGTGCATTCAGCTCTAGGCTGGAGACATCAATGCCTAGCTGGAAAATAGCCCGTTTTTCCCTTTAATTTCCGAGATGGGAAGTAAAAAGTGAAATTTCCCTCTTTTGTCCTTTACAGATTCTAAAAATGGCGGCCCCAGGCTGATGTTGTGGTAATCTAATCAGCTCGGGTCCTCCACACCCCATGCAGTGCGTTTGTCTGCAGCATATTACAGGCTTATTATGTTTACATGGAAAGACTGGGCTTTTTTCTTCCTTAAACTGTTAACAAGAATATGTGGACTTCACTGCAAATGACAATGCTGTGTTTTAGCTGATTGATTTTATTGGTTTTTCCTGAGAGGCAAATAAAGTGACACCACTTTGGAAAAAAAATAACATTCAGGTAGTAGCCTTAGAAATTTTAATGGTGAAACTAGGTACTCTTTTAAACATTAAAAAAAAAAATTCTTTGGGGACAAATAATAGCTTTGTTCGCTTTAATCCAAACATCTTTTAGTCAGTATGCTAAAGTAAATTAAAATGATTAATGAGTGTCTAAGTGCAACCTGGTTTGTATGACTAGGTGTTTTAATCTAGAGTGAAATGTTTCCCATCCAAGTCTTGACCAATTTTGTGAATTTTGGTTTTTGTACTCACTCAGATTAATTTTTAGGGAGCTGTACAAACAAGCCCAAACCTGTTACTTCACAGGGTGTGGAGATGCTTGTTTTTCTCACTATTAAATTTTGCATCCATTTCCCCCATGTATTTAATAATTCCTTAAGAATTTTCTAAGTTAATTGTGTATTTTATTTAATAAAGGGAAGCTCCTAGCTTTGCTGCCTTTTAAGATTGTCTTATGGCACACTATCATAATTACGTAGGTAAAAAAGTATGGTTTTAGTTCATGATCCCCCTCCCCCCAACGTGCCCATTTATCTGTTATAGGATGTGAAATTTAGTCACTCCTAATAGACTTTAAATGAAAGCCACACCATAATAGGGTCTTGAATTCACTTTGTGCTAATTTCAGAATCTTATAGATGGATGCAGAAAATGAAGTGGTGTAATTTAGCTGTATTTTTTAAAGTGTGAATGATGATTTCATCTCTGTAGTGGGAGGTTGATCTTTTTGGCCTGAATTAAGCAGTGAGATATGAGTGGGCAATTAATGGCATTTAATGACCATTCTGTTTGAGAAGCAACTGAAAGATGAGTGCCTTTTAATCCAGCAGTACTTAAAAAGGTTGGAGAGTATATTCGCTTTCATGATTCTCCTATTCTGTTGTAAATTCTGCTCTAAAGTCTATACAACAGAATAAGAGAATCATAAAGTTCATATTTGAACTAGATTGATGTTTCTATTCTACAAAATAATTGTAAAAATAACTGACACAGGGAGTTTCATCATGGAAGACTGAGCAATCAACCTTACTTAGAATCTCTGAAATACTTTATTATAAAGTGAATTGTTGATGGGTAGTGGAAGAGTTTGTGGAGGGGTTTGTAATATGCTGAGTGATCATATAAGTACAGATCCTTAACTCCTGTGTAAAGATTGTGCATTTGTTTGAAAGACTAAGTGATTAATAACGGTGGTTAAGAAGGTTGGTACTTTTAACTTACTATCTAATGTAGGAAATCAGTATACTCTTAGGGAGATTTGGTTTATGTAGCCATAGGAGGAAACATTGTCTATACCCAGGTTTTTCTTGATAGTGACCTTGTTTATAGACACACAAAGCATGTGGACTTAATTTAGCTTCAAACAAACAGTATCAAGTTAGAAATTAGTATAAAAAAAAGCTGCCTTCATTCGAATAGGTTTCTTCATACTGGCCTGCTTCATTGCTTTGGGTTTTGTTTGTTTGCTTCTTTTTGTTTTGATGTGTGGTTCCTATAAAACCAGACTGGCTTTTTTTTTTTTTGTATATTACACTTTATTTTAAGTGGTTCCTTTATAAATAACATGGTTATCAATGTTTGTTTTTTATTACTGTACATCCAGTTGACTAAGTTTTAAGTTAGGATTGTCGAGGCAGATTTTTAGAAGGTTAGGCATAATTTTTGTTTCCAGAGTTTTGAAACATTTGGTCCCTTGGGGGAAAACTAGTCAAATGGTCTTTGTTCTTAGGATAGCTGAGTTTGAGGGATTAGTTGTTTATCTGTTTAACTGGGTTTATAGAAAACCATAATGAATTGGAGAGCAAATTTTATTTTTAGAGACTACATTTTGATCATACTTCCCGTTTGTCGTCAGTGTGAGTTATAGGATCCCTTTGATCTGAATTTAAGTTTAGAACCTTTTAAGGGGCTTCCTCATTTCCATTCAATTCTTTAGGTCTCTGATAACTCTCTTACAATTTTGGCTTGCCTGTCTTCTTCACAGCTTCCAGCCAGAGAATGCTTACCATATATATCACAGTAAATTTTAAGACTTCTTGGATTTAAAAATGAGGAAGTGAGGAAAAAAGCCAATTAATAAGTTAAGAGAAATTATTTCCCTTAATCCATACCTTAGTGGTCTTAGCAAAATGATAACTTATTAAATTGGTATTTATTTCTAAGAGTTAAGTACCTACTTTCATGCATCAGACCTTTAAACTTATGGTTTTATTTTTAAAATTATATAAATCCTAACAACTCAGCTTCTCTGGAAGTTACTACTGGGACTTTAATGTGTACTACCCTTGTGTGTTTAAAATGTTGTATAAAATCAATTGGACTTTGAAGAGCTATTAAAAACTTCTTAAGAAATATTAGAATGGAATTTTCTTAAAAGATGCTACATTTATTTAAAAAATTTAATAGTGTATAACAGCTTTTATCGTCAAAGGATTTATTCTTAGCAGATGGTAGGTGCCAATTATTTGTTGAATTTAAAGCTTTTGTTTAAGTGAACACATTTACATCTCAAATATTCAGTGATCAGGGGACTTTTTCATGTCATATATTAGAATAAGTGTTAAATACTTGTATCCAGAGAGACTTACTTTTTAATGTTGAATATAGAATTACTTTTACTTTATGATAAAATTATTTTTGTGTGTTTACTGGCAAAATATAAAGGATACTATTTGAGATGTTACTGTATGAAAGTTAGCTTTTAGCCTGGGTTGAAATTGGAGTGGCTCACTGTCTTTTTTTTTTTTTACTGTCTCTTTTCCAATGTACACATGTTGAGAGGAGTCTTGTGTTTGTTTGTTTTTTTTTATTAGTGAAAGATAATGTATTACCTAAATATTGATTTAGTATGGAAGAGTAATATTTGTGGTTGAAAATTGTTTTTAAGTGCATTACATTTGAACTAGACAGTATTTAACTAAAATTTTTGCTACTGCAATCAAACAATGAGTATTTTATAAAGAGGTAGAACTTAACCAAAAGAAATTTTTTTTTGTTATTGTGAACCTTTTTGCTAAGTGCTACATTTATAAATCAAATGTTGTTGACTCAGGCTAGCAATTATATTTATTTGTGTCTTTAAGAATAAAAAGTTTTTATTAATCATTGGTAACATATGCTTTTTACTTAGAGTCAAGAGAACAGTAGTCCTATGTTTCACTTAATATGAAATCAGTTGTTTTTTTCCTCATGGACAGCTCATAAATCAAATTTTATTTTTAGACGGTTTAGGAAAGCCATTTTTGTATTTTATGTGAATTTTACAGCTTTATCGAAAATCTGATTTGGTTATTTACCTAAACTGTTTGTGATGCTGGTCATTTTGAATATAACAGGTCACAGATTATTTTTAATTAAAATATTTATTTTTGCATTTTAAAACTGTCTCAAATGTGAAATCTGGGTTTGAGAAAGGGCCTACATACAGATCAACATGAGAAACAAAGTGATTATGCAGCTTTCTTTATTCTAAACTGAAGAAGAGAGATAATTTTGTAGCAACTATTAGATGATTGCTCAATTTAGAGTTAATCCAAAGTAATAAACATTCTTGGTCCTGAAGTTTGTTATTGAGAAAGATTATATTGAGTAATCACACCTGTGTTATAGCCAATGTGGCTGCAGCATTGAAGGTCTGATCCAATGGCAGAAAGCAAAGTAATATATTAGTGGGATTGAGTTAGTTTTGGTTTGTGGTATCTATAAGATAATTTTAAAGTAAGTTCACATAATTACCTTATCTAACATTTTATCTGAGACCAGAAAATTTATAAAAATTTTAATCTATGTTGACTTGTTTTCAAAAGATATTTAAGACATTTTTTTTATTTAAAGACAAACAGAATTTTCCTTGATTTCCATTTTTTTCACTGTTAGTCCAAGGGTAAGGTAAAGCCTAGTATCAATAATGGTTTTTAGCAAAAAAAAAAAAGAGGAATGATTGGTTAAAAGAATTAACTATTATCACTTAGGATAATTATCAAGAAAAAAAAAACAGTTTTGTTTTTTCAGAAATTCACATATCAGGAGACTATATATGAGAAAGATAAAATCTTCTAATATTGTTTTTCCTACTTCAGAATAATAATGAAATTTAATAATTTCTATTTTTGAGAGAGACCTCTTGAGTTTCTTTTATGCTGCTTTATATGTTGTTTAAAGAAAGACAGTACAGAATTTGAAAACCCATTTCCTTTTCAATAGTGTGGCAAAAGATAGAAGATTCTTGATGTGACTGGTGGGACTGTGCTTTAGCAGCCATAAATTAATTGGGGGGATGGTCTGATTTAATCTGCTACATACTATTCTCCAGAAAATAAGATTGTTCCATGTTTGCTTTTCTCCTTCTCTTTTAAAGGTGTATAATTGGTTAAATTGACACAGCCTTATTACATCTTACTATTAAGCCCCCACTAAAACAATATTTTTGAATTTATTGGAGTGACTGGTTAATAAAATTTATATAGGCTTCAAGTGTACAGTTTTGTAACACATCATTTTTATATTGTATTGTGTGCTCATCACCCAAAGTCTAGTCTCCTTCCATCACCATTTATCCCCAATACAAAAAAAATAATATTTTTGACACACAGACAAAAGATTAATTTAATTATTTGTCTTGCACCATTTATTTCTACTTTTCAAAAGCCTGTTGTTTCAGGGTTTGTTTGGCTATAAGGAAAAGAAATCAGCCCCAACTAGCTTAAATAAAAGATTTGTTATAAAGCTATAGGGAATTCTCACAGAACTTATTTAAGGAAAGTACAATTGGGCCTCACAGGAATTGAGAAGGGGTCAGAGAGCCACTATTCTCCACCTTGATCCTTCTAATTAGCTGTGACTGGATCGGGTAGGGTGAGTATGTTGTGTGTGTGTGTGGAGGGTGGAGGGCAAGAGAGGGACACTTCTAATTCCTCTGAAATCAATTGCCTTTTTTCACAGATGTATTTGAGAGGGCCTCCGAAAAGTAATTGAAATCAAACCAATGAATGAATCTTCTATAATAATAAAAGGGTAATATGCTAATTCGACCGGACGTCATTCCGGAGGTCCTTCCTGATGAAGCCGGGGCTGCCGGGGATCGTTCCTAAGCCTGAGGGGTCCCAGACTGGTAGAGGGCACAGACTGGGCTGAGGGACGCCCCGCCCCCCCCAACCCTGAGTGCACAAATTTTTGTGCACGGGGGCCCAGCTGACCACCCTCCCTCAGCCCCTCCCCCCGGCTGGCCCTGATAGGCCTTGATTGCTGGCCAGGCCAGAGGCCTACTCTTGGACGAATTTTCATGCACTGGGCCTCTAGTACACACACACACGAATGATTTTAAAATAACCCATTTTTTTGTTTTAATTTTTCATTTTGAAATAATTTCAAACTTAATAGCAAAGTTACATGAATAATAATAAAAGGGTAATATGCTAATTCGACCGGACGTCATTCCGGAGGTCCTTCCTGATGAAGCCGGGGCTGGGGAGGGAGAGAGAGATAGAGAGAGTTAGAAACATCGATGAGAGAGAAACATCGATCAGCTGCCTCCTGCACATCTCCTATTGGGGATGTGCCCGCAACCCAGGTACATGCCCTTGACCGGAATCGAACCTGGGACCTTTCAGTCCGCAGGCTGACGCTCTATCCACTGAGCCAAACCGGTTTCGGCCAAAACTTCTTTATACCCTTACAGATTTCCTGATTTTTAACATTTTGTCATATTTGCTTCATTATTCTCTCTCTCATATATGTATATGTGTATGTATATATATGTACGTATATGTAAATTTTTTCTGAGCCATTTGAGAGTATATTGCACATATCATGCCCTCTTACAATCTTTAATACTTAAGTACTGTATCCATTTCCTAAGAACAGATATCTTTTCTTTAGGTAACCAGAGTGGTTATATTCAGGAAATTTAGCAGGTCTCTCTCGTCTCTAATCTGGAAGAGTTCCTCAGTCTTTATCTTTTGTAACATTGGCAGACTAGTTATTTATAAGTGCCCCTCATTTTGGGTTTGTTTAAGATTTCTTCATGATTAGATTCAGATTTAGCATTTTTGACTGGAATACTAGATAAGTAATATGTGTTTTTGTATCCTCTGGAGACACTTGATGCCTTTTTTTTTACACCTTAACCAGGAAGTTTATTTTGATTGCTTAGTTAAGGTGTTAAGTAGTTTCTCCATTGTATAGTTAGTGTTTGTCATTTTGTCATGGTTAAGTAACTTGTGGAGAGATATTTTGAAATTGTGTAAATATTCTGTTCCTCATCAGACCGTCCTCTCTGAGACTTAGCATCTATTGATGACTCTTTCCTGAATAAATTTTTGCTGTGGTGATTGTGAATAGAACGGGGTTTTTGCAGTGGTTTCTTTCCAGGTCATTGGAACTGTGGAAGTTTTACTTGCTTTTCTCTTCTGTTTTTTCTGTAATGCATATGGGTTGCTTGTGTAATCACAACAAATAAAAGAAAATTTGAGGGCGGGGAAGTATTGATAATTTAGATAGTATCAAATAGTATTTCTGCATAGCTTTCTACACAAATGGGATTTAGAATAGTTTCTTGAATGCTGGTCTTATTTGAAATCCAGAACACAGAAATTAAGTATTTAGACTGTTAAATTATTTTTTTAATGATGTAGTTCTAATTCCTCATTTAGTTTTCAGAATTGCTGCTAAATGAGCCCTGAGTTACACTTGTTTAGATTTATGATTTGCTACTAATGCTAGTAGTTTGACTTTTTAGACAAAGCTGAAAATAAGTATTTTAATTCTGGTGCTATTCCCCTTCCTTCATTAAAATCTTAAGGTAATTTTTTTGAAATAAAATACACTTTTCTGAAATGATTGAGACAGGTGTTTTTTGTTTGTTTTTGTTACTCCTCACCTGAGGATAATTTTCCATTAATTTTTTTTTTTTTAAGAGAGAGTGGAAAGGAGGAGGAGAAACAGTGATGTGAGAGAAACACAATTGGTTGCCTCCTGCACACGCTTTGACCAGGGCCAGGGATCAAGCCTGCAACCGTGGTACATGCCCTTGACTG
Source organism: Myotis davidii (assembly GCF_000327345.1). Lineage (NCBI taxonomy): Eukaryota > Metazoa > Chordata > Mammalia > Chiroptera > Vespertilionidae > Myotis > Myotis davidii. The sequence goes on along the minus strand of NW_006299390.1, from coordinate 2,736,235 downwards.
AAGTCGAACCCAGGACGCTTCTGTCTGAGGGCCGAAACTCTATCCACTGAACCAAACTGGCTAGGGCGAGACAGGTGGTTTTTGTTTGTTTGTTTTTAATATATATGCAAGACATTACTTTTTAAAAAGGGGTTGTTAAGGTGGTACATTGAATACAGCAGAGCATCAAACATCTATTACTCTTACTTAGGATAAAGCATTGTATGTTTATTGAAATTTGTATATAAAGAAATACATACCCATTGGAGAAAAGTTAAGGACAAGAAAGGGACAAGAAACAGGGAAAACACTTATTTAGATTTTAATTATGTTATAATGATACTTTCATCAATTTGGGACATTTCTTTCAGTAATAGCAAAGTATTAAAAGTTAGTTTGGATGATAATTTAAATTTTATACTAATTCAGGCCCTGGGTAACATATTGAATAAAAATTATTAATTTAATTTCTTTGGAAATTTTCAGAGACTGGGAGAAGAAAATTTTGAGAATTGTGAATACTTGTAGAGTAGAGATTATAGTCTCTCAAATTTAAAATGGATTCTTCTGCAGTTCATAAATGTGATGATTGGGTATTTATGCTCTTCTGTGAGATGTGCCTCCCTTAAACCTTGTTATGACCTTGTTACCTGTCTGAAGTGGGGAAAACAGATTTAAAGATGTTTTTGTGAGAAAATTAAGATAAGCATATTTCAGAATAGTGAGTATTATGAGATGATACAGCACATTCTTAGCATTATGTAGGTGCTTAAATTGGTTTAAAACTAGTTGAATCGCCCTAGCTGGTTTGTCTCAATGGATAGAGTATTAGCCTGCAGGCTGAAGGGTCCCGGGTTCGAGTCCAGTCAAGGGCACATTCCTGGGGCTGAGGGCTCCATCCCCAGTGTGAAGTGTTCAGGAGGCAACCAATCAACGATTCTCTCATCATTGATGTTTCTATCCCTCCCTCCCTCTCTGAAATCAATAAAAGTTATTTAAAAAATAAAACTTAGTTGATTCAACTGTATCTGTCTTAAGAGAATGAAAGTTCAGTTTGTAGGACTGCCAAATCTCATCCATTGTTTCTTTCTTTTTTTTTCTTTAAAAGTATTGGGTGAAAGGTGCAAAAACAAATCCCATGATGAAGTAGAGAATTTTCTTTTTATGCCAAGAACTTGTGTCTTGGACATGGAAAGTACCACCCTGCTAAGTGAAATGAAAAAACTAGAGTCAGAATTGATTTATGAGATTTCCCCCCCCCAAAAAAATGTTTTTATTGATTTTAGAGAGAGAGAAAGAGAGATCCGTTAGTGTGATAGAGAAATATCAGCCAGTTGCTCCCATATACACCCTGACTGGGATCGAAACTGCAACCTGGGTATGTGGCCTGACTGGGAATTGAACCAGCAATCTTTTGGTGCATGGGATAATGCTCAACCAACTGAGCCATATCAACCAGGGCTTTTGAGATATTTTAGTTCAATACTTATCATTGTGGGACATGTATTATTTACATGGAGTGCTTATTAAAAATGAACATTCTTGGGCCCCCATTCCACACCTGCATAATCACATCTAGTGGGGTCTTGAATTGGTAGTCTCAGCTGATTTTTATACTGTTCCAGCTCTTTCCTTTTATGCTACAAGTAGATTAAGCCCCAGGGAAGTTAAATAAATTTCCCAAGGTTGTGTAGTTAGAAAGTTATTGGTTGAGGATTAAAATTTAGGTACTGATAGTTGGTACTTTATACTTTTCTAAGAAACCATGTTGACTCTCCTCTTGAGACACTATTTTTGGATTTTCTGAATAAGGAAACACTGATCTTTGTGCAATATCATGTGATAGACCATGTATATTTAGTGCTTGTGTACATCCCAGTTTAAGATAATCTGATCTACTGGTTTCCACAACCCATGTGCTGTTTGGTTAAAGTCTTGGATTGGAATTATAGCAATACAAATTGGATCAAGTTGTGGTGAGCCTTGAATGCTAGGATAAGAGTATGGACTCTGGGAAAACTACTGAAAAATCTGCTTCAGGAAGTGACATACTGTGACATGATAATCCATTTCTTAAGATTATGAAAGTAATTATAAGTATTTACTAAAATAACTCAAAACAGTACTTTAGAGGCAGTATTGCAAAGAGCTTAAGAATAGAAACTGTAGGACCACAGTGCTTTGGTTTGACTGCACTCAAACCAGGTTGCACTGCTGTGTGACCTTGGGCAAGTTACTTAACTTTAAGTGCCTTAGTTTTTTGATCTACAAAATGGAGATAATAATAAAGTCTTCCTTATAGAGTTTTTTGAAAATTCAGCTAGTTAATTTGTGTAAAATTTATAGAGCTGTAGTTGTTTCTGGAAAAAAGTGAGTCTCTGATTCTCATCCCTAATGTTTCTCAGATGCTGGGTGTTAGGTCTGATCAAATAATTGAATCGATACCCCCTCCCCTGAGAAACTGACCTTTTAGATCATTTTGCAACAACATTCCTTTTCGCTTAGACCACATTTCACTTGCTAAGACCCTTATCTTTTTCCTCTGGACTTTCCCAGGATCTGGACAGCCCAGAGAGTTCCCCAAAAACCTTCTTATCTCTGTGTGCTGGCGCCATTTTGGGGCTCAGCCCATCTAGTTTTGTAGATGATGTAATAAACATAAAATTCTTACCACTTTTGGCTTTATGCGTACCTCCTTCGGTGACCCTGGCACTGAGGTGATCTCTATTTATAGTATTTATATATTTTTCCTATAGTGCTTTATGTAGATACTGTAGAAGTTCCTTACCCTTCAATTAACCAAACTACAGAACTAATATTCCTTTAAAAAATTTTTTTTGTTATTGATTTCAGAGAGGAAGGGAGAGAGAGATAGAAGCATCAACTATGAGAGCGCTCCACACGGGATCGAGCCTGTAACCTGGGCTTTCTGCCCTGACGGAATTGAACCATGATCTCCTGCTTCATAGGTTGACGCTCAACCACTGAGCCATGCTGGCGGGGCTCAATATTCCTTCTTTTAAAAATACTAATGCCTGCCCTGGCTAGTGTGGCGCAGTTGGTTGGAGCGGGTTTGATTCCTGGTCAGGGTACATACCTAGGTTTTGGGTTTGATGCCTGGCTCCAGGATTTAAAAAAACAACAACCCAGAAATGCCCATTGCATGTTGAATGATGCAAACTAATCTTTGCTGTTCCCACTGTTGAATAGAATGCTTATAAAAGTCATACGGCCGAAGCCGGTTTGGCTCGGTGGATAAAGCGTCGGCCTGCGGACTGAGGGGTCCCGGGTTCGATTCCGGTCAAGGGCATGTACCTGGGTTGCGGGCACATCCAGGAGGCAGCTGATCGATGTTTCTAACTCTCTATCTCTCTCCCTTCCTCTCTGTAGAAAATCAATGGAATATATTTTAAAAAAAAGTCATACGATTGTTCCTAAATTGACTTATCCTATTGTACTTATATTGTGTTTATATTATTTAATTAGATATTACATAAACCAATGATATGAGTGTGAAGAGAGAGAATTGTTTAAATGAAAATGAATTTAAATGCTTTGGGAAACTAAATTAATTACTGAAGAAAATTGTTGTTGTTAAGTATCTGTAAGCTTCTGGTCAGATGGCAGTGTAGGGATATTGTGATTCATGGTATTAGGTAAAATATTTAGCCCTGGCACTTAATAAATGGTGGCTTTTTTTTTTAAAGTTAGGTATGTGTAAGATAGCTAAAAGATTATGGGGGAAAATAATAAAAATCTGGAAGGAAGTCTGCATTCACATTACTCCACAGGTGTCTAATTGATTGTCTGCCTTGAAATACTCTAAAACCAAAAATCATAATTTTTTATGATTCTTTGTTAACTGTTTAATCAACTCACATATTCCTAGCTCCTATTTTTAATATGTAAATTTCTATTTTTTTTAAACTAAAAGGGGATGGATCTTTTGATATTCTGTAACTATCTTTTTCATTTAGTATTTTGGGAATCTGAAAATTCTTTTGTAGAATCTGACTGTGGTTTGTCTAGTAGGGACCATGTCTAGATGAAATGACAGGTTTTATCTGGAATCTAATAGCTACATCCAAGTGTCAAGGTTCAATAACTTTTGCTATCTTGTGAGATTTAAATTGTTCTCTTCTTTTGGACCATTCTAACTCTAATAATATAAACTAGATTCATTTACTGACAAATAGTTAAATGCCCTCTATGTGAAAGTATCATGGTAGCTACTAATTTTGGCTTGCTGATTTTGCACATACTTCCTAAGTGAAGTAACTGATGACTGTGTTGGCTAATATCTCTAAACTAGAGGCCCAGTGCACAAATTCGTGCACTGGTGTGGTCTGGTTGGCCCGCCCTGTTTGGGGTTGATCGGGCTGGGCTGGCCGGGGGGAGGGGATGTGGGAGGCTGGCAGGTTGGTCCCGCCCCTGATTGGGGTGTTGGGGGCTGATCAGGGACCCGGCCAGCCAGAGTGGGGGTGCCGATCAGGGCCCGGATCAGGCCAGTTGGCTCCTGCAGTGCACATCATAGCCACCGGTCATTCTGGTCATTCCGCTGTTCAGGTTGCTGGGCATATATATAGAGAGAGAGACTAGAGACCCAGTGCACGAAATTCTGTGCACTTAGGGGTGGGGGAGGGTCCCTCAGTTAGGCCTGCGCCCTCTCGCAATCTGGGATCCCTTGGGAGATAGCTGACTGACGGCTTAGGACATCCTTAGTGCTGTTGCGGAGGAGGGAGAGGCTCCTACCACCGCTGCTGTGCTTGCCAGCCATGAGCCCGGCTTCTGGGTGAGTGGTGCTCCCGCTGTGGGAGCACACTGACCACCAGCTCCTGCGTTGAGCATCTGCCCCCTGGGAGGTCAGTGCACATCATAGTGACTGGTTGTTTTGCCGTTGGGCAGAAACCGGCTTTCTGACATCCCCCAGGAGTCCTGGATTGCAAGAGGATGTAGGCCAGGCCGAGGGACCCCACTGGTGTATGATCAGGGCTAGGTGTGACGCGGGAGGTTGGCCAGCTGGGGAGGGACGGCGGGAGGGTTCCAGGGCATGTCCAGCCCATCTCACTCAGTCCTGATCTGTTGGACCCTAGAAGCAAGCTAACCTACCGGTCAACTATCTGCCCCCTGGTGTTTGTCATAGCAAGCAGTTGAGCGGCCTTAGCATATTATTAGCATATTAACGCTTTGATTGATTGAATGGCCAACTGGACGACTGGTCATTTAGCATATTAGGCTTTTATTATATCGGATCAGTTTGTAGAGTTTTTAAATTTTAGCCTATAATTGTTTGGTGTATTATAACCTAGTTGCTATATGTTAGTAGTAACTATTATACAGTGATGCAGTAATTGCTTAATTTTGAATTCCAAGTTAATACTGGTAATTTTAACTTGGAATTCCAAAGTATTATGGAAATGGCATGATTGTGCCAAAAGACAAAAGTTCTTTGTGTAATTACTTTCAGAATACAAATCTGAGATACTGTGATATTTATTCTTTAAGTTTAATCTAGAGTGATGGTTGATATTTAAAAAGAAATTTCTTCTGATACAGCCTAAACTATCACTTACAGGGAGTTAAAAGTTTATACCTCTTACCTCCTAAAGTAAATGGTTCATTAAGAATTTGGGGGGAAGTATTTAATGAGTGGCTAGTTAGCTCAATACATGTTGATTATTTTTTTTATTAACATGTAACCTCTTCATAGAAAGTTCTTTAAATGAAGTTTGAAAGTGAAAGAGGGTGTAAGCTTCTCTCATAACAGATATACCGGTCATTTATAGCACTCATTGTAATTACTAACTTCATTCTTGATATTTTTCCTTTTATTGTAAACTTTCTCAGTGATTATATGCCTTGTGCAAGATAGGCTACTTTAAAAGCCTGTTTTCAGCAAGATGCAGAATGAGTTAATGAACTTCCAGGTTTTTGTTTTTTTATTTATATTAATATATAAAGAGGAAGAAGTGGATCTTTGAATACTATAAGTCTTGTAATTAAAGGATTGGGGAAAATGCTGTAGAAGTAAATGGTTTAAACCAGTGGTTCTCAACCTTCCTAATGCCGCGACTCTTTAATACAGTTCCTCATGTTGTGGTGACCCCTAATTTCATTCTTACAAATTGAACATAACTAAAGCATAGTGACTAATCACAAAAACAATATGTAATTATATATGTGTTTTCCGATGGTCTTAGGCGACCCCTCTGAAAGGGTCGTTCGACCCCCAAAGAGGTCGCGACCCACAGGTTGAGAACCGCTGCTTTAATAGTTCCTCATGTTAAAGCAGTTTAACAGCCATTGGTACCAGACTTCTCCTGCTTAGCCTGCAGTTTGTTCCTGTTAGGGTGACTTCGTGGAGCTAATTGCTTTTTATGGGAGCAGTCCAGGGGACATATATATAGGGAGGGAAGAAAGGGCTCTGTTTGACCAGGCTGGTGAATTTTGCATTTTTATTTGGCATCTAAGTCTGAAGGAAGGGGAACAGGCAAGCAGCCCACACTCAACTGGCTCTGGGAGAGGCACCTCATGGGGACGATGGAGTGGCCTGTGACCTCCTAGGACAGCGGTGCTCAACCTTGGCTGCACATTAGAATCACCTGGGAATCTTTTTAAAATCCTGATTTCTGGGCCTCGTCCTCTGGAAATTCTGTTTCTTTGTTACTAAGGTTGTGGCCCCACCCCATGAGAAAGAAACAGAATTTCTGGAGGATGAGGCCCAGAAATCAGTATTTTGAAAAGATTCCCAGGTGATTCTAATGTGCAGCCAAGGTTGAGAACCACTGGTATAGAGGAATGTTTTAATCAAAGGATTACCCTCTTTATCCCCCAAGTATAACTATACCTGGCTATGGGAGGGACCCCTTACTGTGGGATTAATGGAATCCACATGTGGCCCGGCCTCCCTAATGTCATTTACATTGAATGGGTATGAGGTCTGACAATGGCTTGTAGAACAGAGTATGAGCCCTAGCTGTTGGCTAGAAATGTCCTTAATAAACATCCTTATTAAAAAAAAAAAAAAAGACTAATTCTAGGCAAGGTAATAACAATACAGAACTCATTAATCAAAGGCAGTTACTTAAAAGACTACTCCACCCTTGATTAATTAGATTGCCCTGGCCTACCTCATTTAAATGCTTTACAAGCAACTTAATTTCATTAGCTCATTCCCTAGCACCTAGAACAGTATCCAGAACATAGTATATGCTCAGTAAATATGAAGTAATAGAATAGTTGCCATAATTGGGTGGTGGTGGTGGTGCTTAAATAACACTCAAGATTTCTTAAAATATTTGGAGACAAGGTACTCAGAACTTAACCCCTTCCCCGGCAGAAACGTGTATACACGTTTTCACAAAATGTTCTTTTTTCAGTCGTCGATGAGTATACTCGTCTAAAAACTTTACCTTCAAAAACCAGCTACATACGTACCATTCTAAATAATTTCATCTAGAAACTTTCTGAGGAAATACTATTCTTAACCACAAAAATGGGAAGAAAAAATAATTGCAAACTGTTTTCATAACCAGCATCAAAAATACTATATAGAACCAAAATAAAAAAATTAGTCTGAAAAAGAAACGTTTTTAACAAAAAAATTATTGGGGAAGGGGTTAATGGTGATAAGCTGGAAGGGTTATTGATTGTTAGAAATTATTCAGATGACAAAGATGATAGTGGGGGCCATGGAAACTGAGGAAGAATGAATCCGAAACACTTGGGAAGGCACAGAAGACTGGATAACCAAATATAATAGGAGACTAGATAAAAAGTAGGATTAAAAAAAGAACTGGGATACTAATGGGTCCAAATAAATGGAATGGAAGAAGTTATGTGGAAAAGATTCAGTTTGAAGTTTGATTTTAGGGCACATACCTAGGTTACAGGTTCCATCTCTAGTCTGGGGGGAGATGGGGTACGAGTAAGGAAGGCAACCAATGTGATGTTTCTTTCTCACATCGATATTTCCTCCTCCCCTCCCCTGCCCTTCTGTCCCTTCCCCTCCTCTCCTCTCTCCCCCCTCCCTCTCCCTTCCTCTCAAGTTAATAAAAAACATATCCTTGGATGAGGATTTAAAAAAACAACAACAAAAAAACAAGATGGATGGAGAGTAATATTGGGGAGGATTGTGCCTTGAGGGCCAACCACATTTTAGCATAATCAGTGAAAGAGAAGCAATAAGAAAAACAAGTTTCCAGAAGGAAATCAATCACTAACATTCTTCAGTGGCAGGTATTTTGTTTTGTATTGTTTTGTTTTTAAGTGGTATCTTAGCCACTATGGGCTTTGAGAGCTAATATGTAAACTATCTTGGTGCTTGCTATAGGGTGAAGTAGATGATTTAATTGTGAAAGTTATGTATCTAACAGCTGATTCAAAATAATGTGTCAAAAATATAAACCAGTGGTTAAAAAAATATACATTTTTTTGGAGGTTACAAAGGGAAGAGATTAGTAGGGGGATAATTTTTACAGCTAGAACAGTTTTTTTAGTTAACCTGGTCAGATTTTTGTTTACAGATGAGGAAATAGTCCTCGGGAGGTTAATCTACTAGAGACCTCAAAAGCTAGTTTTGTGATAGAGATCTTTAAAGTTGGGAAGTTGAGAAGGCTTCAAGGAAGCACTGGTATTTAAGTGATCTTGAAGATTTAATGAGATACTTACTTGGTGGGATGGATATAAATAAAGAAAAATAACTTTATAAAATTTGAAGGGGATGACGCAACAATAGGAAGAGATTGGCATAATTTATATATTGGAATATTAGTGTGGAATAAGGTAAGCTGGTAAATCCCAAGATTAGGAACTTGACTGTCATTACTGTGAGCTACTGTGCTTTTTTGAAGAGGTCAAAGTTTGGAAACTAGTGAGTTTTGAAGTATATTTTGTTTAATGTTTAAGTAATTGTTCTAGAATAGAGCTCTGGAGTGAATGTCCTCTCCCACCCCACCCCCCCTTTTTTTGAGATAAGACATCTGGGTCACAGCCCAGACCTACTAAATCAGTATCTCTGGGGTGAGGCTTAAGAATATGTCATTTTCTTTTGT
>NW_006299390.1:2711871-2727152 GCF_000327345.1 Myotis davidii | reverse complement strand
GAAAGAGATAGAAACATCAATGATGAGAATCATTGATTGGCTGCCTCCTGCACGCTCCCTACTGGGGATCAAGCCTGCAACCCAGGCATGTGCCCTTGACTGGAATCGAACCTGGGTCAGGCTGACGCTCTGTCCACTGAGCCAAACCACCTAAGGCAGGAATATGTCATTTTCAACTGCCAACCCCAGATATATGAAAAGTAGCAGTTTGTGGATCTGTGTTTGAGAACCACTGGTTTAAAGGTCAAGTGAAAATAGGGAGAATTACAACAGACTTTAACACTTCTTTTATTATTCTGGTAGACTAGGTCTGAGATAAAATGTAGATGGATCAGAAAGGTTTGTTCAATTCCTGTTAATTGGAGTTGGTGCCCATTATTTTTATTATTTAAAATGTGTTTTTATTGATTTTAGGGAGAGAGAAGCATTAGTGTGAGAAACATCGGCTGCCTCCTACACCGCCCCTCCTGGGGGATAGACCCTGTAACCCAGTCATGTGCCCTACCCAGAATCTGAGATCTCTGGATGCTTGGGATGATGCTCAACCAATTGAGCCACACAAACGAGGCTCTATTATAAAGGAAATGATTCAAAATAGTGATATGCCTGGTCGGTGTTGCTCAGTGGTTTAGCATCGACTCATGAACCAAGAGGTTGCGCGGGTTGCAGGCTGATCCCCAGTAGGGGGTGTGGAGGACAGCCGATGTATGTTTGTCTCTCATCGATATTTATCTCTCTATCCTTCTCCTTTCCTCTCTCTCCTAAAAAAAAAAAGGATGCCTTATCTGATGGAATACTTATTTGAATGCTAAAAGAATAAATAAAGCAAGCCCTAGCTGGTTTGGTTCAGTGGATAGAGCATTGGCCTGAGGACTGAAGACCAGTTGGCGCTTATGGTAGGCAACCAATCGACATTTCTCGTTCTCTGTCTCTCCCCTTCCCTCCTACTCTCTCTAAAAATCAATAGAAAAAAAAATATCCTCGGGTGAGGATTAACAAAACAGAAAAATATGTCATAGCAAATATGAGGAACAAATGCCTGCTGTGCCCATTAGCAGACATTACTTGTGGCCTTCTTTCATTATACCTGGCTGTGGCCTCCTTAACACAACACATCATGTTGACACTAGCAATCACTGAGAAAACTATAGGAGATTAAAACAATTTTTTTCATTCTAGAACAAAATAGATGCTTAGATTTCTGTGTACAATTTGATCTGTAGGAAAGTTTCTGTCAATACTCAAAAGTTTGAAGGTCACCATTTTAATGCAATTTATAAAATTAAGAAAATTAAATGTGTATTTTTGAGGTAATTATAGATTCACATGCAGTTGTAAGAAATAATACAGAGAAATTCTATGTACCCTTTACCCAGTTTTCCTCAATGATGATAGCATCTTGTAAAGCTGAAATATAGTTTCGTGATTAGAATTATTTTTTTCTGTGCCCAGATATTTTGTTTTTTTATTTTTTATTGATTTATTGGGGTGACATTGCTTCACAAAACCATATAGGTTTCAAGGATACAACTCAATAAATCAAATCATCTACACACTGCATCATGCGCCTACCTCCCAAAGCAAAGTCTCTTTCTGTCCCCATTTATTCTCCCTTTGCTCACATCCACCTACCCACGACCCCCTTTCCTCTGGCTATTACTAGAGGGAATATGTGTTTATGTGTTGTGTTATATACATATATAAATATACATATATGTGTGTGTGCGCGCTTTTTATTTCTTAATCTCTGCCTTTTTTCTTCTATCCTCCCAACTCCCTTGCCTCAGATAACTGTCATACTGTACCATGTATTCATGCCTCTGTTTCTATTTTGCTCTCATGACCAAAATATTGAAATAGATACAATCCACACATTTTTGTTCAGGTGCCCCCTTTTTAACTTTGTGTGTGTGTGTGTGTGTGTGTGTGTGTGTGTGTGTGTGTATCACCTGTAGGTTCCAGTATCCACTACCATAATTAACATACAGAATAGTTTCATCACTACAAGAATCCCTGATGTTGCCCTCTTATAACTACACTAATCTGTTCTCCTTTTTTATAATTTGCCATTCAAGAATGTTATATAAATGGAATTATACAGTATATAACCTTTGGGGAGTGGTGGGTTTTTTTTTTCCTACTCGGCATAATTTCTTTGAGATTTATCCAATGTGTTACATCTATCAGTAGTTTGTTCCTTTTATGTTGCTAAGTAGTGTTCCATTGAATGTAATGTTTTTATTTGGTAGTTACCACATAGAATATGCAGCTTCAGAATTTTCCTTTTAGAACATGTTGTTGCCTTGGCTGGTTTGGCTCAGTGGATAGAGTGTCAGCCTGTGGACTGACGGGTCCTGGGTTCAATTCTGGTCAAGGGCACATGCCCAGGTTGCTGGCTGGATCCCCACAGTGGGCATGCAGGAGCCAGCCAATCAGTGATTCTTTCTCATCATTGATGTTTCTATCTTTCGCTCCCTCTCCCTCTCTCTCTGAAATCAATAAAAATATATGTTTTTAAAAAAAGAACATGTCTCTCATTTTCTTTTGTTAACTTCTCTGACTGTTTTCTCCTACTATCTCAATCCCTAGCTCTCCCTAGCTCTACTGAGACCACAATTTAAAAGTTACTCATGTAGATAACAGTATTTTTTTAAAAAATACATTTTTATTGATTTCAGAGAGGAAGGAAGAGAAACATCAGTGATGAGAGTCATTGATTGGCTTCCTCCTGCACGCCCCCTACTGGGGATCAAGCCCACAACCGGGCATGTGCTATTGACCGGAATTGAACTCGGGACCCTCCAGTCCATAGGCTGACGCTTTATCCACTGTGCCAAACCAGAAAAGGGAATAACAGTATTTTTTACCTGAAATTTCAGAACCCATTGAAATGCGTGGTATTATGCTTTAAAGTGCTCACAATTTTTTTACATAAAAGTAAATTTTATGTGATTATTGTAAGTTTGAAAATTCTTTTTCTGCATTTGTATATTGAGCAGTACATTCTAAGATATTTAGTTGTAGGCCATATGGCAAGTGAAAAAAGAGAAGAGGTAACTTTTAAAATGAAATCGCTTTTGTTAGTTTTATTCTCTGGTATGAACAAAGACTAAACTCATTCTAAGAACAGTTTTATGTGTGTAGGAAAAAGATACCATACATTTATACCTGTAGACTCTGATCTAATCAGATTTCAACCACTGAATTGCCCCTTGTATAAAAGGCCTCATTTTACTAGATTTTACACCAGAGGTTAGTGATCTCTAACACTTTAGGGCATGACAGATACTAATAAAAAATAATAGCAATGGGCCTGATCCAGCGTTTGCTCAATGATTAAGCATGGACCTATGAACCAGGAGGTCACCATTCAATTCCCGGTCAGGGCATGTACCTGCGTTGCAGGCTTGATCTCCAATGTGTGGTGTGCAGGATACAGTTGATCCATGGTTCTCTCTCATCATTGATGTTTCTATCTCTCTCCCTCTCCCTTCCTCTCTGAACTCAGTAAAAATATCTTTAAAAAAATAGCAATGATGCATTAAAAAACTGAATAGTATTGAAATTAAATATTTTAATTTGAGAGGGTCATGGAGTGGTGATGGAGTATACAAGTACTTTAGCTAGTTGCAGAATTGATGTTTAGAATACCTTCCCAAAAAATCTGGTAGAAAGAATGGTACCGCCTTAGCTCAGTGGATAGAGCGTCGGCCTGCAGACAGAAGGGTCCCAGGTTTGATTCCGGCCAATATCTCAATTGCAGGCTCCTTCCTGCTCGGGCCCTGGTCAGGGTGTGCATAGGAGGCAACCAACCGATGTGTTTCTCTCACATCAATATTTCTCTCTGTCTTTGCCTCTCTCTCCCACTCTCTCCAAAAAATCAATGGAAAAATATCTGCAGGTGAGGATTAAAAAAAAAAAGAAAAAAGAATGGTATCCCCTTAAATAATGCCAAACAAATAGATCACTATATTATATTCATGTATGTATTTTTTAAATTAATGGACTTTATTTTTTAGAGCAATTTTAGGTTCATCTCAGAATTGAATGGAAAGTATAGAGTTCCCACATGCCTCCTCCCATATAGGCACAGCCCTGCCCACCATCAACATTCTTCATCATTATGGTACAGTTGCGTGGAATTGTACTAAATATGATAGTGAAACTGTGAAACTCTCTGTTAGTGCATGAACATGTGCTTTTTGAACATTTAATTTTATATATAGGTTTCCATTTTTCAAGTAGGCCCACCAACATTAACCCTGACTACAAGAAGACAGATTTTTCTAGAGATTTTATTTGCTGTGAAAATATTAGTGTAAGTTGAATTGGTGAATTTCTTTGTTTTCAGGAACCAAATGGTTATTTAAGGGAGGCCCAAGTTAAAAATATTTTTTCCAAGTTAAAATGTAACTGGGTAGATAGGTAGTCTTTGCTTAATAAATAGTTCTGTTTATAAGGAATGGAATATACTTCTGCATGCATTGGTACTCTCAAATTTGGAGCGTGGTTCTCTTAATATATGGGTTGCTTTCAATTCACTAGTGAGGTATCTGTTTGTGAAAAGATTGGGGAATTTGAATATATCTCTTCTTTTATTAATGTGCTTTATACCATCCGGAAATATTTTAAGCACAAATTTTAAACTTTAAACCCATGCATCTCTACTTTGGTAGTGTTTTAAATGCATTGTTGTGAAATGGATTCATGGTTATAAGTAGACCAGGTTTAGGAAAGGAACAAGGTGGGTTTTGATAATGTTCTCTCAGTGTGCCAGATGTTCTGGAGTGAGACTCTTACATATTTATTTAATTTCTCTTTTTGAGAATTTATTTAATTTTCTCTTTTTGAATATTTATTTAATTTCTCTTTTTGAGAATTTTCAGTTTGTCAATTTTCCCCCCTGAAGTGTAAATTCTAGATTATTTATTTGACTAATTATCTGGCAAATTTTAATTTCAGACAAACTAATGTGTAGGCTCTGAAATCAGACTGCTAGGGAGCAAATCCTGATTGTACTATTTATTAGCTATGGAACTTTGGACAAGTTTAACCTCTCTGCCTTATCTACAAAATGGGGATAATAACTATACATACTCTTTGTAAGGATTAAGGCTTTTTGTAAAGATTAAGCATTGTAAGCATTCAGTATTTGTTAAAACAGTTATAACCTCAGTTGGGGAGGTTTGAGTGTCAATCAGGTAAATGCTAATGGAGCACTGTCTGATACTAATACTAATCCAGTGGGAGAAATACATAATTGATTCTGTTGTCAATTTTTTTAAAGCCTTTTAGAATCTGATACTTATTCTGTTGTTTCAGTAATCAGGAATAATCTGTTAATGTACTTGGGCTAAGATTTAAACTGTAAGATTATCAACCTAACCTACCTCCATTTTAGTTGAAGCTTAGAATAGTGGAATGACTTGCCCATAGTTTCATAGGTAGTAACTTGGTAACAGATCTGGATCAATCAGTATTATTTTTATTACTAGTGGCCTGGTACATGAAATTTGTGCATGGGAAAGTGGGTGTCCTTTAGCCCAGCCTGCACCCTCTCCAATCTGGGATTCCTCTCACAATCCGGAACTGCTGGCTCCCAACCACTCGACTGCCTGCCAGCCTGATCGACACCTCGCTGCTCCCCTGCCAGCCTGATTGCCCCCAACTGTCCTCCCCTGCTGGCCTGGTCGCCCCTAATTGCCCTCCCCTGCAGGCCTGGTCATCCTCAACTGCCCTTCCCTGCCAGCCTGATGGCCCTAAACTGCCCTCTCCTGCTTGCTTGATTGCCCCTAACCTCCTCTGCCTTGGCCCCCACCACCATGGCTGGGGCAGCCAAGGAAGCCAAGCCTCCTGCCCACTCTCTGGCCAGCTTGGCTTCCTTGGTTGCCCCAGAAAGCCAAGCCTCCCGCCAGCTCCGTGGCGGCCAGCACCACCATCTTTGTTGCATCAATTTGCATGTTCCCTCGTTATTGGCTGTGGGCGCCGCCATGTTTATCGTGAAGTGATGGTTAATTTGTATATATTCTTTTATTAGATAGGATACCCTAATCAACTGCTAGAAATAAAAAATCTTAAATTAATATGGGAGCAGTTTAATTTCTAATCCTCCTATATAATAGAAGCCTAATATGCAAATCACTGAATGGTGGAATGAACCGTTGCTATGACACGCACTGACCACCAGGGGGCAGATGCTCAATGCAGGATCTGCCTGCAGGTCCCAGGCCAGCCAAGGCAGTTGCCAGTGGGGGCCCCCTGATCGCCCTGCTGGTCGCCCCGCAGTGGGAGGCAACTGGCAGCGGCGGGGTGTGTGGGTGGGGCAGCCGGGCTGGTGAGCAGGCGGCACCACACTAGTCAAGGCAGGGGCCCACTAATCGCCCCACTGCTTGCCCCATAGATTGGTCCTGATCGCCGGCCAGGCCTAAGGACCCTACCCGTGCATGAATTTCGTGCTCTGGGCCTCTAGTTTATGATGAAATCCCTGGTTTATGGTCCCTTACAATTTCTTTCAAGTTTCTTTAATTCATTTCTATTAGTAATTTCAGCCCAAAATTCATCTCTTTATTCTCTTAGTAAATACATGTCGAAAATATAAATATTGTGTAAAGTGCTTATAAAGAACAGAAAGGTAATAATAAATGACCCTTTCTTCAAAGAGATTATTTTAGATTGGGCACTTTTATTTGTAATGTTGTAGGAAAAATTTCCTCGTATTTTCATCCTGTCTGCCTTTGAGTATCATATTCATCTTTTCAGTAGTACTTTTTGTTTTCTGAACTTTTTAACCTAGTCTTAAAAGCAGCTTTAATTATCCAGTTGTTTTGATAAGAGTGTTTTCTAATTTAATGGCTTTCCCTTGCCTTTTATCTTGTTTTTCCTACTTTAGGGTTTTGTTTGTTTTGGTATTGTTGCCATTGTTTTGCTAAATCTGTTTTTAATATTGTATTTTCCCAGTTTTGCTTTTAGTTTGTTTTTTTCCAGCTTTAATTGTTGCCTTTAGTTGTGTTTACATTTATATGTATAAAAAAGTAAAGAACAAATTTATTTCCTTAAGAATTATATTCCTTATATTTGTGTGAGTCCCTTCGGTTTTAGGTGCCATGTTTGACAAAAGTACCTATAATTTTGTGCCATTTAAAAACAGCTCAATATTCCTATGTTCACTTGGTTTCTAGGTCTATTCTGGATAGCAGGTTTTGTGAAGACATTTATTCTTTCTTGGACCTCAGATTTACCAGTCATCTCATGGTATTTCCTTTTATATTATTTTTTTAAAGGTTGTCATTTATTCTCAGTGTATTTTGTATATATTTTACTTGCCAGTTGGATTTTTTGATTCACATATAAGATGTGAAAGTTTTGTTCTAATTGTTTGGATTGTATTGACTTGTTCCTGTAGTTACACATACTGTGTTATAAGCTCACATCTTTTCTGCTTACTACATTGGTTTTCTCTTTTCTTATTTTTTTAAGGCACAATTATTTGACTCTAATGAATTTGATTTTATTAAGTATCAACTGGATTTTTAAACTGTGAGTTTCCTGGGTATAGAGTTTTTGATATAGTGAAGTTATTTGCCAACTTAGAGTCTCAATAGATATGACCTCTTGTCTTCTGACCCTCTTGTGAGCAAATTACTGAGTTCTTCTCTACTGAATCAAACTCGGAGTCTGTGATTCTGTTTCAGATGTGGTGATGTATCTTTGTCCTGGGGATGAGCTTCTGTGTTTTTAGAGAGATGCTTTTCTGGAGAAGGTGTCATATAGTTGTTTTTGTAGCACTTAATTGTATAGATTGGCAACTCATTTGATTAATGAGGCCAGAGCTGCAATTTTACCCCTGGTGCTCTAATTCATTCACCAATATTTTGTAGAATAGCTTTTATGTTCCAAAAGCTGCACGAGGGCTTGAGAGACAGGCAGTACTCACACAAATATAAGCTATTGTCTGAAATAGGCTTATGACAAACTCTTTACTGATGTTTAAAAACAGCTTAAATGTAATGTTTATTGAGGATTGTATATTTATATAAAATAGGGTGTGCTACTACGTACATATTCAAAAAATATTCAAAAAAGTTGGAAATAGTTACCTAAAAGAATACACAATGATTAGCTTTCTGCTTCCCATTTTTTGTCTGGCTTTAATGTTTTTATTGATTTTATTTAGAGAAAGGAAGGGAGAGGCATAGAAACATTGATGAGAGAGAAACATCAATCGGGAATTGAGCCCCCAACCCGGGTATGTGCCCTGACCTGGAATCAAACTGGTGACCTCTTGATTTATGGGTTGACACTCAACCACGGAGCCACACTGGCCGGGTATACCTCTGGTTTTAAAAAAAGCAGCTAGGTAATTTAAACAGCATCTACCTAAAATATAAGATTTCCTATTAATTTAACATAAAGAAAAGTAAAAGAAAACATCTACCAACTAGTTGTGACCAAGAGGAAGAAAAAATATTTTTTTAATTGTAATGGTTATCTGTTATTATGTCCAAGTTTCCAGCATTTTAAAGATATATAGAATGATAGTTGAATAGAATAAACTTACAGTTTTGTATATTGCTTGTATTTAATTGTTTTTAAAGGACAATTTGTTTAAAAAATAGATTTTTTACTGATTTCAGAGAAGGAAGGAGTTAGGGACGGAGAGAGAAAGAGTGAGAAACGTCAGTGATGAGAAAGAATCATTGATTGGCTGCCTTCTGCATGCCCCACACTGGGGATCGAGTCCACAACCTGGGCATGTGCCCTTGACCAGAATTGAGCCTGGGACCCTTCAGTCTGCCGGCCAACACTCTATCCACTGATCAAACTAGCTAGGGCTAAAGGACAATTTTAATTTGATGGAGCAAACCATAAAAAACATGGCAAGTAGAGAACCATAATTACTTTATTTTTAAAAATAATTAGAAGATTCTCCTTAAATGAGAACTAGAGAGTTTTTCTATCTACACTTCCTTTGTGTATGATGATATAAGCAACTTTTCTTATGTGGCTACCCCTTATTGATTGCTAAATGTGTTTAGTGAAGTGCTTTGCATTCATTATTTCCTTTTCTTCACGGAAACACTAATAAATCCCCGTTTTATAAACAAGGAACCTGA
Source organism: Myotis davidii (assembly GCF_000327345.1). Taxonomy (NCBI): domain Eukaryota; kingdom Metazoa; phylum Chordata; class Mammalia; order Chiroptera; family Vespertilionidae; genus Myotis; species Myotis davidii. Next base: position 2,718,039 of record NW_006299390.1, on the reverse strand, counting down.
TGCTTAGGTTCAGTGCTTCCATTTTAAACTTTTAGGTACAATTGCCTGTTATTGTATACTAGAGGCTCAGTGCATGAAATTTGGGCACCGGTAGGGTCCTTAGGCCTGGCCAGCAATCAGGGCCTTCCTTTCCCCAGCTGCCGGCTGGGGTTCCTTTGTTCTGCGCCGACCCCCTGGTGGTCAGTGTACGTCATAGCAAGCGGTCAAGCTCCTGAGGGGACAATTTGCATATTAGTCTTTTATTATATAGGATTTTTATTATAATAACTTGTAATTTATTAGCTCTTCCCTAGTTTAAAAGTAAAGACTAGCCTTCTGGGAGAATTGAAACCACCATTATCACCTTATTTCCCTATTTTGGTATTTTCCCCCATAAGGTATGAGCCCACAAAACTGCATCATCTTTTAAATAGGAATTAACCCTGAGTATTCTCAAGCTTACTTATAAAAAATTAAAGATAAACATAAGAATTACTATTTGAATAAACTGCTTTTCATTATTTCAGGTATAACATGACAGGGACACTTTTAACTTGTTGAAATTTTTCTGTTTATAGGATTATCTGTTTTGTTCCTGAGTTGTCACTGCTGAAAAAATTTTGAGTAGATATTCCACAAAAAATATATATAGCAGGTTTTATACAGTGAGATTAGATTTAAAAGATTGATGTTGAAACTGAATATATTTTTGTTACTATGGTAAATTTGTTTAAAAAGACACACTTCAAGAATATTAGTTTTCTCTACTAGTGATCTGTAAAAAGACATGGAGAACCCAACCTCCTCAATGTACATGTATTTCTGTAGTATGGAAAATATTAACCACTGTAAAACAGTTGATTTTATTACAAATAACATAGCTTACTTTTATATACATATATACAGAGTGGAATCGATTAGAATCCTCGTTTTATCTCTTAAACTGAGCAGACTTCGTTAAGTTATTTAACTTTTTTTGCTGTTGTGTCCCTTAGTGGTAAAGTGGAGATTCCTACTAGTATCTCAGCATTGTGGGGATTAAATAGATCATCCATGTGAAAGTTTAGATGCTACTTTGTCCATAGTGAGTATTCAATATTTGTTAGTTTACTGTTAGATTACACTGAACAAGAAGACTTGTTTTTGGATACTAGTGCTGTAAGAAATTCCATTTTGTCTTTTAAAATGAATAATATTTGTTGGTTCTTCACTAAGGAATATAAATAGTAATCCTTCTTTTGGCATTCTAAGTTCATTTCCTAAGGAAGATTATGACGCAGAAACTTTCATTTGGTCATAATCACATAGCTTAATTCCAGAAAAATAAATGAAATAGACTCCCTGAGCAAATTCTAATTTATTTCAATATTTTAATAAAGAATGCTTTCCTCATGTGTTTTATTTACTGTTAATTGTTAAAATGTGGCTGTTGCTAGGACTAGGCGGAGGATTCTTAACTTTTTGTTCTTTTTTCTTTTAAACAGGGTTTGTGGATGCACTTAGATGTTTGCAATGAGCACTGTGGCTGGCATGCCCCAGTGTTTTGGATACCAATGCATAGGACTCCATAGTAATCGAATTTATCAGAGGCGAACGTCATGAGCATAGTGATCCCATTGGGGGTTGATACAGCAGAAACGTCATACTTGGAAATGGCTGCAGGCTCAGAGTAAGTATTTAAAGATTTTTGGATAGGACAAGGCAAAATATTTCATACAATTATTTCAGCACAACCAAGCAGTGCTTGATTTGCATTTATATTTTTCTTACTTTAGACTCTTGCCTAAAATAAAATATCAGAAGGTAAAGGCAAAAATCCCTTTAACTAAAATTACTTTCATAAATAACTTTTGAATCAAAATGATATATCTTTTTCTACTTATTTTTGTCTTTTCCATTTGCTAATTGTTGACATCAAGAATTAATATATAATTGGTTATTGTTTTTTTAGATTATAAGATTTGTCATGTTTATATTGGAATATAATTTAGTTTTAAATTTGAATCTTTAATATCCTCTTAAACATGGGGTTTGCTTTGTGTTTTTTTAAAAGTTGAGTAAAAATCAAAATTCAAGTTCTTTTTAAATAAGAAAAAGGGAGTGTTTCCTGCTGTATGTTTATTTTGACATTTTTTGCTTTTATGGGAGCCATTTCTGATGGATTTAGGGAAAGGTTCTTACCTTGTCTCTAGACTATTTGGTCTAGGTCAGTGGTCGGCAAACTCATTAGTCAACAGAGCCAAATATCAACAGTACAACGATTAAAATTTCTATTGAGAGCCACATTTTTTAAACTTAAACTATATAGGTAGGTACATTGTTATTAACTTAATTAGGGTTCTCCTAAGCTGGCCTTTGCTAAAAACGTCCTCAATCTGAGGGGTCGACCTCAGCGAATGTACCCCCACTTCTTCTAACGCCACTTCTTCAAAATAAACTCGCCCAGGCTGAAAACCGACTTCTGCGCATGGGCCACGAAGTTTCATTCGCACCGTACGTGCGCACCCGCACGTGGTATTTTGTGGAAGAGCCACACTCAAGGGGCCAAAGAGCCACGGTTTGCTGACCACTGGTCTAGGTGGTTGTGTGGACAGATTTTGTTTTGTTTTGTTTTTAAATATATTTTATTGATTTTTTACAGAGAGGAAGGGAGAGAGATAGAGAGTCAGAAACATTGATGAGAGAGAAACATCGATCAGCTGCCTCCTGCACATCTCCTACTGGGGATGTGCCCACAACCCAGGTATATGCCCTTGACCGGAATCGAACCTGGGACCTTTCAGTCCGCAGGCTGACGCTCTATCCACTGAGCCAAACCGGTTTCGGCTGTTTTGTTTTTTTAATAAGCAGCCACTTTACTAGTAAGTTATTGCTGTGAAGACTGAGTGGTTATTTGTTTTTGGGAATTGCAAGGGGTTCAAGTATTGGAAGCTGAAGCATGGAAAGATGTCTATGTTTGTTCTCTGATTCAATACATAGTTGCTGAATGGGACTCTTTTTGATCAGAAAGTGGAAGTTAATGGAATTTAAGTTTTAAGGAAATTTATTTTAGGGCTGCTAGAACTGGTATATGGAAAGGATGAAAAGAATTTACTGTTCTTTTGCTGGCATTTGAAGTGGCCTAGAAGTATTTTTACCACTCCTTCTGCCATTGGAAAACACAGGTGCTCTCTAATATTCTTATACTATACAGTCCATTTAACTGTATGATTATTATAATATAGTTTTTAAGAGCCATTATGTTTTTTTGTACTAAAATGTATGAGTTACTTTTGTTGTAAAATAATAGATTCCCAAACAAGGCATTCTTGTAACAGGTAATTGCTGCCCAAATAGGGACACTAGTGAGAAAGGAAAGAACCTAGAAGCAGGGCTTGAGAGGCAAGGGATTCCAAGTCTAAAGTACTAGTCTATCTTAATGTAAACATCTGTCTTTGAGATGCAAATAATAATAAAAGATCCCTTATTAAAAATACTTCAACTATCTTTTAAATTAGCCTTGTAAGCGATTAATACAAGATATAATTTATGAAATATTACTTATATACTAGATAGGGATTTGTCTAGTATACAATGTGAGATACATCTATCTGTACCTTGTTTGAATGTGTAATATGGGTACTATAAGGCAATTCATGATGAAATTATGAAAACCACATAATTATACGGTTAAAAGAGAATGAATAATACATTGAAAGAAAGCATTGTCAAGGATAGCTTCCTGCCTATGTTCTTTACTAAATACATTTATAATGTATAGAATATAAGTATGATTTATGTTATGGAGCCAAATCTTTTCTGGTATAAATATGGCCATTTTTATTATGGAAAAATTATCAGTTTCTAGGTAATGATAGAATGAATGACAGTCTTTGAAGTAGTTATTTTAGGGAAAAAATATTTTTTATTCCGCATACAGGTTTGTATCACTTGGGTATAGTTTCCCCCACTCAGTGGACACAGAAAGTATAGCTGGTGCCAGTTTTTATTATAGGACAACCATTAGTATGTTTTTTGGTTTGATTTTCAAATTTTTGAATTCTCTTTTCTTTAGTATAAAACCTGGAAGCTTAAAAAGAGCCTTAAATCACATTTTTTTCCCTTCCCACAGAAATATAAAGCTTTTGCAACTGTTTTCATAAGAACTTTTGATATAATTAACATGTTGCTTCCTTTTAATTTCAAATACATAATCAAAAGAAATTATAGTTGTTTAAGATACAGTCTGCTGAATGAAGGGTGCATGGGACTTCCCTGTACATTTCTTTGTTTTCCTAGTGTTGAAGCTACATAATTTTGTCAAAATATGATGTTTTTTAAAAAGAGAATCACATTTTATTGTACTCAGGTGGCTATATACTGTTATTAATTATATGTTAGTTACTTTAAAGAGAAAAGATTGTACAGTTAAAATATAGCATATCACTAATGAATTAAACTGATTTAAAATTTAACACAGATGGACCTGGAAGTTATTATGCTGAAATGAAATAAGCCAGTTAGAAAAAGACAAGTACCATATGATTTCACCTGTATGTGCAATCTAATGAACAAAGTAAACTAACAAAGTGGAGACAGACTCATGGATACAGAGAACAGACTGACAGTGGTCACAGGGCAGGGGAAGGGGACTGGGGGAGATGGGTGGAGGCATTAAAATAATGGACACAGACAACAGTATGGTGATTGTCACAGAGAAGGAGAGGGTGGAGCAAAGTAGAAGAGGGTAAGGGAGGCATAAGTGGTGATGGAAGGAGATTCAACTTGGGGTGGTAAACACAAAATACAATATACAGATGATGTGATGTAGAATTGTATACCTGAAACGTATAATTTATTAACCAGTGTCATCCTCCAAAATTGTAATTAAAAAAAAAAAACAACACAAAAAAGAAAGTAAAAGAGGGCTTGGATTGAAGTGTTAATGTGATTCTTTTTGACTCCCAATTTCTGAGATTACATTTTTACCACCTGTATTTTGCTATAGTATTTGGTAATAATTTCAGTGTCACTAGAGCCACCTGCTGACAGAATTTATTAATTTGTTGAATTGGTTGGGCACTATTAGTCTGAATTTATATTATTGAAGGTACTCAAATGTTTTGTATATAATGAAATGTTTTCAGTAGCTTTTTATTTATTCACTAGAGGCCTGATGCATGAAATTTGTGCAAGGGTAGGCCTTCACAGCCCCGGCTGCCTCGGCTCTTGCAGCCCAGGCTTCGTCCAGAAGGTTGTCTGGACGGTTGTTCTGCTGTTTGGCAGTTCGGTTGATTTGCATATTATGCTTTTATTATTATAGATTTTTCACTAGTGCTTAACATTTAAAAAAAAATTTTATTTTTCACAAAGAGGAAGAGAGAGGGATAGAGAGTTAGAAACATCAGTCAGCTGCCTCCTGCACACCCCCTATTGGGGATGTGCCCGCAACCAAGGTACATGCCCTTGACCGGAATCGAACCTGGGACCCTTCAAGTCCACAGGCTGACACTCTATCCACTGAGCCAAACCGGTTAGGGCTAGTGCTTAACATTTTTGCCTATGGCTGCTTTACATTTAATCCACTATCAAGAAACTAATACTTTTCTGCTGCTCTTCAAGTGTTGATTTGCTTATCTTAATTCAGAAGTACTTTCACTTAAGTGTGGTTTTGTTTTAATATTAAAAACCTATTTTAAAGCACTATCCTAGCATTGTTTAGAACTATTCTTAGAATGATGCTGAATTTCTCATTTGTTTCATACTTAATTATAAATAATTTTTTTTCACTTGTGATACTTAATACAGAAGTCACTATACCCATACAACTCTCTATAACATCTTGTATAATATCTCTTAACCATCCCAGCAAAAATTCAGGCAGGCATAATTCCCATTTCACAAAAGAAATGCAGCTCAAGGAGATTAACAAATTTACCTAAGACTACATCTACACTAATAAAAGAGAAACATGGTAATTGGAATACAACCGCTACCCTTTTCATTGGCTAATCAGTGAGATATGCAAATTAACTGTCAGCCAAGATGGCGGCCGGCAGCCAGGCAGCTTGAAACTAACATGAGGCTTGGTTGCCTCAGTGACGGAGGACCCTGAGCCGGCAGTTTGAAACATTTTAACAAATACCAGCAGATTCGCAACATTGTAAGCAAAGGCCAGAAACCTACTTTCAGCCCTGGACCTAAGAGCTG
>NW_006299390.1:2695726-2711245 GCF_000327345.1 Myotis davidii | reverse complement strand
CGGGAGCAGGCCTAAGCCAGCAGGTTGTTATCTCCCGAGGGGTTCCAGACTGCGAGAGGGCACAGGCCGGGCTGAGGGACTCCCCACCCCCACCCCGAGTACATGAATTTCATGCACTGGTCCTCTAGTTTTGATATAAACAAAGAAGACTTTAAATTTGTAAAGTGGTCCAGAAAAATGTGGCAACATTACGTAGATTGCTGTAAACAGAATGGTAGTTGTTTTGTCTTCTAAGATCTTGACAATAATTTAGAACTAAAACACATTTGAAAATACTTATTTTCATTTTTAAGAATGGAAATATTGCATAAAAATTTTAATGACCAAAAATGCTCTCCATATTTGTTAAGTTTGTGAAGTAATGAAAATTAAATGGCATATATTCAGGATTACCAGAACTCAAAGGCTTTGTGTAACTTTCTAATAACACATACTACTATTTTGTAATACAAAAATGAGGTAAAGCTATTTACCTCATTATGTCGCTAATCCACAGGCATAAATAGCACTCTAGTCAATTTTACAGAAATAGTGGGGACAGTTTGGTGGGAAAAGTGCTAGACCAACTTAAGAGATCTGGGCTTAATATTTTCTTTACTATTATAACACCATGTGACTTAGAGGGTTTATATGGCAGGTCCCAAGGATACACAATGAGTTAGTAGTAGAGTTAGGGCTTGAATCTAGAGTTTGTGACATTTAGATCAGTCATCTCCTTGTCTGTAAAACTGGAGGTTGGACAACATCATCTTTAAAATACCTTTAAGGGCAGTGCCTGAACATCACTTTGGAGCAGCATAGATTCTGTTTTCTGAGTAGTTCCTGTCCTACTCTGTCCTACACCAAGCAGGACTTAGCAGCTGACCCTTCACCCCTAGCTTCATGACATCATCGTCAGGGGGTCCAGAAACTGCTCTCACACTAAACCTATCTAGACTCAGCAGGGACAGACATACTACCACCTATTCTAGGCCAGAACAAATCTACTTCCAGTCTGAGGAAAAGAAACCATATCCTGAACACTCCCTTGGGGCCAGATGCAAAGCAGTCCTACCACATCTTTGTTCTACCTGCGCTACTTACTACATCTTTGTAGCATCATATCACCTTTTTCAGACCCCAACATCAGGGATCAGAGGTCGGGCCCGAGAATGACTAATTTAGATTAAATCTTAACCTTGTCAGTATTATCTGTGCCTCTCTTTCCTATAATTCCTTGGACACTGTCTAAATTGTAGGCCCATTCAGATGTTTGAATTCTTTCATTGTTCTTCCTTTTATTCTTTTATAGGCTGCATATAATTTGGCAAAACTTTAACCATGCTACTCTCACCCTGGAGTTAATGCATAGTTTTCAGGCCTTTTATTGCTTGTTTTCTTAGCAGGATTTGATACTATTGACTCTTCCTACCTTTGGCTTTAGTGGTTTTCTTTTTCTTTTAATTATGTAGTAAAATATACATAACATAAAACTTAACGGTTTAACTATTTTTAAGTATACAGTTCAGTGTCATTAAGTACTATCAGTATTGTGCAGCTATCACTACTGTTTCCAGAGTAAGTATGTAAGACTTAGAACAATATGGTTTCCGTGCAGCTACTCAGCTCTGTTGTAGTGGAAAGCCACACCCTGTTGAAGAAACTGGTCATTTGGCCTATAGAAGTTTCAACATTCTGAATTTGATATGTAATATTCTACTTGGCATTTAGAACTAGAGATGTGATTAGCCTCAAATTCCACCCCCCCACTTTCCTCTCATTTTTCTTTTTAGCATGATATTTTCTATGTTGGACTTTGTAATTTCTATTGCATAGCATTAGAAGAGGCACATAATAAACGTGGTTGTCTAGCTTGGTAGTGATAAGTGATGAACAGGCTGTTGTTAACCTTATCTATTCATCAGCTTTCAATCTTTCAAGATTTTAGCCTCCATAGTTAGCTCTTGCCTAAATCCATGATCTCTTAGGGGTTGCAGATTCTTACTTGATGATAAATGTTATATCAGTATACTAAGTCAGTATTTATGTGACTATACATAAACTGGCTAAACAGAGCACTATAGCAACTATTGACAAAAATTATTATTACATATTTAGTCGTCATTAAAAATTTATTAAAGGTTTGTGATAATATTTCAGGAGGTTTTGAGGAAAACTTCTTTGACTTTAATATCGTGATTTTTATTAGTATGAGTTTCTGTTGAACTGTTACACATATGTAAACATGGTAGGTTTGCTCAGATTTAATTATTGTTTTCTATTGATTGGACATTTGAATGATTTCTGCTCTTATATCTAGTTTTATGAAGAGTATTTCAATGAACATCTCAATTCTGCAAGTCTTTAATAGTGGGATTACTTCCTTGTGATAAATTTCTGAAGATGGTGTTACTGGACCAAAGGATGTTTGACTTTTGGTATTGGTCACATTGTCTTCAGATTTATGGTGTTCTGGCAATGAAGAGCTTTGAGGATATCTATCATCATGGGACATTTTAAGCACTCTTCTATGTATATCTGTTGTCCAACAATTGTTAATGTGTTTTTTGAAATATATTTTTATTGATTTCAGAGGGGGAGGGAGAGACATAGAAACATCAATGATGAGAGAGAATCATTGATCGGCTGTTTCCTGCACGTCCCCCACTGGGGATGGAGCCCGCAACCCAAGCATGTGCCTCCAGAATCAAACCGTGATCTCCTGGTTCATAGCTTGATGCTCAACTTGTTAACCTTTTAAAAATTACTTTTAGTAAGAAGTGTTATTAGAAATGAGGATCTTATACTTACCTGGCAGGGAAGATACTATAATCAAGAAATGAGGATGTTGATAAAGTATTTCTGCCTTTTTACAGTGCCAGCTTATCAGCGCTGCAGCTTTAATTTGAATCATGAGGTTATGCAAAGTATTTGTGATTTGTTTACATGCTTGTACTAAAAGCTTTATTTTTTATTTCTAACTCCAAAATATAAAAGTTTTGGCAGTACTCATTTGAAATATATTCAGAGTTTAATCTAAATCCTTAAGAGTTAATCTGGAAATTCCCCCACTGCGTCGACCTTGCCAACATCACCACTCCCTAAATTTGTAAGGTTTCTCCTCAGGATTAACATTAGGAGTGTTAGTGTGTTAGCCAGATAGCCAGGGACTGGGAGAGGCCGCTGGGCCTGGAGGGTATATGGGAGACTTGACAAACCCAGACTGGCAAACACAGGCCCACATGACGGAGTGGGGACAGGACCCCCAGGGTGTGGTCTGACCAGCCCCCCAGTGCCCCAGGCAGCCTGGCAGTGTGAGGAGGTGTGTGTGGGACCCGAGGAGGGGGCTGTGCTCCTGCCCAGGGTGGTAGGCAGGGGTCTCACCCTCTGAACTCCCAAATAAGAGTCACATGGCTCCACTTCAGCCTGCCAAGCTGCCCATCACATTACATGGGAGTGTATTTCCTTTCCTTGTAAATAAACCCTCACTCTGCAGCTTAAAAAAAAAAAGTTTCTACTCTGGCCATAATTCCTGCATGTTGTATTAATAATAGTAATGTAGACCAGGAATTGCTAAAATTCTACTTCCTCCGTCTATGTAATTTAAAAAAATATATTTTTATTGATTTCAGAGAGGAAGGGAGAGGGGGAGAGAGACAAACATCAGTGATGACAGAGAATCATTGACCAGCTGCCTCCCACACCCCCCACCACTGGACATCGACAACTCAGGCATGTGCCCTAACTGGGAATCGAACCGTGACCTCCTGGTTCATAGGTTGATACCCAACCACTGAGCCACAGCAGCAGACAGGACATTTATTTTAATTAAACAAAAGTTTTATTATCATATGGAATCTAGATAGGATATATCTTATCCACAGGGTGTCTGTCTACTACAAAAAGACATTTTATTGGCAATGGCAAAATAAATAATGACTCTCAGTTACAACAAGACATTTTATTTGTATAGCCAATAAACTAAGTGCTTATAATTTTAAATTGATTAAAAGGAAAAAAATGAATGGAATTCTCTTTGATACAACTTTTTCCCCTCCAGACCAGAATCCGTAGAAGCTAGCCCTGTGGTAGTTGAGAAATCCAACAGTTATCCCCACCAGGTATATACCAGCAGCTCGCATCATTCACACAGTTACATTGGTTTGCCCTATGCGGTAAGTGTCATGCATTTCTTAAGAAGGGTGTGCGTGTGTGTGTGTGTGTGTGTGCTTTGAAGGCTATTTCTTATATCTAGAAGTTGAAAGTAGATGTGTGTGGCATTGTACTTAAAACTGAATACTTGGAAAACATACTTGTTTTATACTATCTAAACAGGTACATAATTAATAGCTTAATATTTCATTGATCTAACTATATTCAAGGAGTTACAGTTCTTTTTTTTTTTATATTTTATTGATTTTTTACAGAGAGGAAGGGAGAGAGAGATAGAGAGTTAGAAACATCGATGAGAGAGAGACATCGATCAGCTGCCTCCTGCACATCTCCTACTGGGGATGTTCCCGCAACCCAGGCCCATGCCCTCGACCGGAATCGAACCCAGGACCTTTCAGTCCGCAGGCTGACGCTCTATCCACTGAGCCAAACCGGTTTTGGCAAGGAGTTACAGTTCTATAAGGAATTCTTCAGAAGTGTTATTATTACTGTTATTTTGTATTTTATGCTATTAATAGCTTGGTGTTAAAATATATTCTTTCTTTTCTCTTCTTTCTTTTTGTTTGTTTTGTTAATCCGATTCTGAGGATATGTTTACTAATTTTTTATTTTTTTTTTTTTATTGCTGTTTAGAGAGAGTAGAAGGGACGGGGAGAGAGAGAGAGTGAGAGAGAGAGAGAGAGAGAAACATCAATGTGAGAGAGACACATTGATTGATTGTCTCCCGGACTCACCCAGGGCTGGGGATTGAGCCTGCAACCAAGGTACATGCCCTTGCCCGGAATTGAACCTTGGACCCTTCAGTCCAAGGGCCGACGCTCTATCCACTGAGCCAAACCAGCTAGGGCACATTCCTTCTTTATAAAAAGATTATAGAGAGAATTGTAATGTCTACTGTTAGCATAATGGAGAAATATAGGATTAGATAGCAGGGGTGGGGGAGTGTTAGGAAGGTGGAGGTATTAAGCAAAAAATAAAAAAAAGAGAGAGAACTCATGGACATCATGGACAACAGTGTGGTGATTGTGGGGGTGGAGGTGGAAGAGGGCATAGAGGATAAAATGGTGATGGGAAAAATAAAATAAAAATAGAAAAAAAACTAAAATTGTACTATCTACTGTTAATTCTAAATTATATAGTAATTTATATAGTAAATTATATATTTACTATTTATTAAGCACTTATGTGCCAGACTCTGTGGTATTTTTGCATATATCTCATTTAATCTTCAAAAATAACCTCATGAGATAAGGTGTAATTTTCATCTCTGTTTCATAGCTAAGAAAATGAAAGCTTATCTTACTTGACTTACTCAGTGTTACATAGTTAGTAAGGGGCAGAGCTTAGATCAGAACAGTTGAAGAACCTGCCACATTTGTGATATTATTAAGGTACAATTATGAAAGATTTTTACTATTTGGACCAGAATAAAAAATACCCAATTTCAGAAAAATCTCCTATTAATACTTTATAGGGATAATAGGTCTTTTGTAGTTGTTTTGTTATTCTTTAGCCTTCACATTCCTGAGTTCTTTTTACTTCTGTTCTCACATCTTGCACCTGATTTTACCTAGAAGGCAAAGCTATGTAACGAATACGACTGTGAAGATATCTTCTGATTTGGGGGATGAGAGGGTAGAGTTTGAGGGATATCAGTGTGAAGGTGATCAAGGTTATAGATTGACATTGTCACTCACTACTATGGTTTAATATTTAGCTTCACCAAGTCATTATTTTAGAGCTATTAAGAAAGAAATGGCCCTAGCTGGTTTGGGTCAGTGGATAGAATGTCGGCCTGCGGACTGAACGGTCCCAGGTTCAATTCCAGCCAAAGGCACATGCCTGGGTTGCAGGTTCGATCCCCAGTGGCGGGTGTGCATGAGGCAGCCAATCAATGATTCTCTCTCATCATTGATGTTTCTCTCTATCTCTCTCTCCCTCTCCCTTCCTCTCTGAAATAAATGTTTAAAAAGAAAGAAAGAAATGAGCCATTTTCATATATCTTGAATATTCAAATTAAGGATTGAATTTTAAATTGCTTATTAGTTCATATTATTGTTGAAATTACATTGTGCTGTATTTGTGTTCAATAATCCAGGACCATAATTACGGTGCTCGTCCTCCTCCAACACCTCCGGCCTCACCTCCCCCATCAGTTCTTATTAGCAAAAATGAAGTAGGCATATTTACCACTCCTAATTTTGATGAAACTTCCAGTGCTACTACAATCAGCACATCTGAGGATGGAAGTTATGGTACTGATGTAACCAGGTGCATATGCGGTTTTACACATGATGATGGATACATGATCTGTTGTGACAAATGCAGGTAAAATATTTCACACCATTAGTTTATTTTTGTTGACTGTTGCTACCTTTGATTGTTAATGTTGGAAACGATAAAGTCACTTTTGAGGGAATTATGAAAGCATTTTTAAGTGAGACCTCTGCTATTATCAGTGCAGTCTGTTTTGCTCAAAAAAAAAAAAAAAGCCCCTATGGGAAAAATCTATCTTAAAGTTGATTAGAACTCCTCATTATTAATTATTAGGCAATCAGTTTTGATCATTATTCATATAGGATTACATCTCTCTTGTCACTCTTTTAATAGTAATATAAAAACATAAAGTAGTAGACAAGATAGAAATGAGAAGAGAATTGAGTCCTGTGTATTTCTTTTGGAATTATTTGTGCTGTACAGTCAACTGTGATTTTCCAGTTTGGGGGAAATTATACATTTTGATTGATGTTTGTTTGACCTGACTCTCTCACCTCCTTTTGACTTGAACCTTGCAGCACTCTGGAGTCTCCTTGAACCAGAACCACAGTCTCCCCTCCCCCAACCCTGGTTCAACCACCAAGAAAGGCCTCTTCCCCTAGAGAAGGTGTGATTGGGACAGAAAGTGGGGCTTTGTTTTCTTTTTCCTTTCTTTCTTTCTTTCTTTTTTTTTTCCTGGTGGGAGGGAGTTGGGGAGGATGGAGAGGGAACAGTAGGATTTCAGCCTGAAAGTTACTGAGTCCATCCCCTGCAGAGTGTGGGAATCAAAGTATTTAAGCAGTGCACTGTAGTGGGTTAAAAAGTTTGATAGTTCTACAGAATTCCCTGGGTCTGGTGCTTATGTCATAGCTTTGTTATTTGATTTGAAATAGTCCAGTGTGAGTATAAATATGCATCCTAGAGCCAAATGTAAATTACTTTGCATTATTTTGTAATATTGTTACCATTTATTAGATTAAGTGATTAAGGTTTGGATGTTATTGTTATATAAACATGCAGTTAGGGTTATATTTCAAAAAGTTGGTTTACCTTTGCCAAAAGGGGAAAAAAGGTAGTCTTAAGTGGAATGTGAAATTTGATATTATTTTTATGGAAAGTTATAATTTTAATACTTGAGTTAATACTCATAAAAACATATTAATAAAAATATTTTTAAATTTAAAAATAAATTCTCATTAACCTGTGACATACCAGTACCATGAGCAATCACTTCAGTAAATTAAAAAAATTAAAAAATAACCTTAGTGATAACTTGTTATCCTCATTATTTTTATTAGCTACTTACTAGAATATCTCAATTCATATTTTAACCAGTAATATAAAATAGCTTTCTTTTAGCTGATTTTGTCTGTGATAAGTTACATACCATTTGCAATGTTTTTATTTTAATGCATAATCTAAAGTGTTTTTATTTAATTACATTGATCTATATAGAATATAGAATAATCCCTATTAGAAAATAATGAAATAGTCCCTAGGATTTATACCTATCTACAAAATCTTGAAGGAACAGTTCACAGTTTTTGTATTACTCAAGGTATTTGCTTCTCAGCAACTGCTGTCTTTGTTACGAATCTTTTTTATCATTCTATTTTTTTACTGCTTAACTTGTAGTGTACTGAATTTCTCTTTTATTCTTGTTTTCTTATTGCCTCTGTGTATTTTCATATACTCACTGCTCATTCTTACTGCTCATTCTCATCTCTTTCAAATTTGACATCTAGAGCTCTGATCATTTATTTATTTTCTAGTTCTGTTTTCTGTATGACATCATTGCTTATCCCCCAAATTTAACTTAATTTGTTATTCCAACCCTCCCTTTAGGATGCTCTGCTGTTTTAGGCAGCAACATACTTATTATTTTTTAAATTTTTTTTTATTGATTTCAGAGAGGAAGGGAGAGGGAGGGAGAAAAACATCAGTGATGAGAATCATTGATAGGCTGCCTCCTGCATGCCACCCACTGGGAATTGAGCTTGAAAACTGGGCATGTGCCCTGACCGGGAATCGAACTCTGACCTCCTGTTTCATACTCAACCACTGAGACACACCGGCTGGGCATGCCTTTGTTTGTTCTTTTTCCTCCCTCTGCCCCCACATCTTTGATATATATAGGCATATATTCCATTGCCTTCCACCTTCTAGTAGTTCTTGTCCCAAGATTTTCGGTTAAGTGAAGAACAACAGTATGATAGTTGTTAATTTCATAATATATTAGAAGTAGCTAGTTATATAAATATGACTTTTTTAGAAATAGGCATATATGTCAACTTTAGACCAATTAAAGTCACAAATTGAAAAGTTTGCCTCAAGCTGGTCCATGTGTTCTATTAAAAATAGAGAACAGAGTAGGTTTAATCTCTGACCTCAGGAATGTTTTCTGGATTCTTTAACTTCATCTCTGCCATCATTCGAGTTCTGTTCTCCTTTAACTCAGGTCTGGAATTTTGGAAAAGCCTCTTATTTATGTTTTTTTTTTTTTTTCGCTTTCAGTTTCTTCTTTGAATTAATTTATACCATCAAAGCACCTCTAATTGTTATCTGTTGCCAATTAGAAAAAATTTACACATATCCTGACATTCCAAGTCCTATATAATTTGACTATACATTACTAATCCATGTTTAGCCTTCTCTCTTTTTCAAAATAAACATTCCTCTTCATAGATATTAACCATATTCTGATTGTTGCTCCTCATATCTGCCTACTTGAAGAAAGCATTGCTATAGTAATTAATCTTTTTCTTCCTAAAGACCCAAATAAGATTCTATTCAAGTTCATTGTTTTCCAGGGTGCTTTTCCCATTAACTCCAAGTAGTGTGGACCTCTCTACTTTGTGATTGCTAATAATATTTATAATGTATATCTTTTGCAGTTTAAAATTATATTTGCTTTGTAAATTTATATTCTATATAATGTATTTGTCCTCTTGTTTTTACATCTCCTTGAGGACATATTTCTATAAATTCCTCACAGCACTTTTTAGTACTTTTACAGTATTAAATGCAAAGTAGACACTTAAGTGATAGTTAAACGGAGTATCAAATGTTAATTTAAGGGTGATTTAAAAATACTTTATATGTTCTGCTTTTTGCTTTCTTTCTTTTTTTTTTAAGTGTTTGGCAACATATTGACTGCATGGGGATTGATAGGCAGCATATTCCTGACACATATCTATGTGAACGTTGTCAGCCTCGGTAAGTTGTGCATACCAATAGGATTGCCCATAATTTTACTGATATAATCTTTAGTTAATAGAAATTTATGTATGAATAAAAATGGGTTGTTTTTTGTTTTTGTATTCTGACAATCCTAACATCAGGAAGAATCTATTGATGATGTTATAGTTAGTAGCATTTTTACTTTTTTAATGATGCATGAAATAATAGTGCATCTTCTATGTGATGCCATGTTTTTTCACTGGAATGCACTCTGTTCAAGAGTTACTAAGAGGACATTGCCTTAGTTACAGAATTTTATAGGTTTGCAGTCATGTGTTTTTCTCCCATTTCTTTTTTGTGTGTCATTGTGTGTGCACTAGGGTTCCGTTTTTTCCACATCCACCCCAGCACTTGTTTGTTGATTTATTGATAGTAGCCATTCTAACAGGTGTGAAGTGATACCTCTTTGTAGGTTTTCTTTTTCTTTTCTTTTTTCTATCACCACTTATTCCCCTTTTATCTTCTTTCACCCCCACCTGCCATCCTTCCTCTGAAATTACCACACTGTTGTCCATATCCATGAGTTCTTTCTCTCTTTATTCTTTTTTTCTT
Source organism: Myotis davidii (assembly GCF_000327345.1). Classification (NCBI taxonomy): domain Eukaryota; kingdom Metazoa; phylum Chordata; class Mammalia; order Chiroptera; family Vespertilionidae; genus Myotis; species Myotis davidii. The sequence goes on along the minus strand of NW_006299390.1, from coordinate 2,701,045 downwards.
CTTTTTTTTCTTTTGTATTTTTTAATATATTTTTATAGATTTCAGATAGCAATATCAATGATGAGAGAGAATCATTGATTGGCTGCCTCTTGCATGTCCCTCCTGGGGATCAAGTTGTAACCCGGGCATGTGCCCTGACCAGGAATCGAACCATGACTTCCGGTTCATAGGTTGACGCTCAATTGCCGAGCCACACCTACTGGTCCTTTAGTATGTTTTAAAAAATATTTTTATTAAGATATTTCAAACCTATATAAAAATAAATAGTATACCGAATCCACATATTTCCACCACCCTGCTTCAACAATTATCAACAACCTTTTTTCATTTATTTTGCTATTTCTTCTCCCCTTCACATACTATTTTAATGTAAATCCAAGATATATTATTTTATTCATATGTATCTTTATGTATTTCAAGATATATGTATTTATGTGTATGTACATAAAAGAATTTTTAAAAATAACCATAACCACAAAACAATTATCATATATGAGCCAAACCAGCTAGGGCTATTTTTTGATGGGATAAGTAGCTGTTGTTAAATGTTATTTTAATCAATAAGAGTTGATTAAAAACTGACCTTTAGGGAAGGCAGTCAATTGAGCAATAACTGCCATCATTCTGTGATGACTAAGATAGTTATCATTGGTGCTATAGGATTGTTGCATATCCTAGTAGACATTAAGGCAAGTCTGTTACTAAGTTGTAGCCTTAGTCAACAGCCCTTATTGGTCTAGAGCGCTTATTCTCCAATCTCAAAATACTATCTAGTGTTATTTGACCTCTAGACTAATAAGTTAGACAGTAAAATATAGGGGGAAATAAAGTAAAACAATTATTATTGATGATGTAATGTACTTCATGAATGGAGGCTGAAGGAAGTTAATGAAATATTTTACTTAATTAAATGTTTAGTGTTTATTATTTCAAAAGTGGAAATAATTTTAGGTAAATGGTATAATGCAAATAGACTCTTAATTTAGTGTCATTCATTTCTTTTAAGAAATTTAATTTATAACTTTTGTTACACATGTTAACATTCTTTTCCAGACTGTTTGCTTTAAATATTCAATTAAAATTTCTTTTAAAAAGATATACTAGTTTCCTACGATAAAAAAATGATTTTTCTTAACAGTGCAATTATAGTCACTAAACTGGCATATAATGCTAATGATGCTAAATGAAATCTAATGTGAGGCAAGGGGCAATACATGTATTTTATACTGTTGATTTTTCAGTGAGAACATTAAGGAAATTGTAAGTTTGTCACATTTAAAACAAATCTGCTTTATATTTAAATTTATGGAAGTTTGATAAATAATAATCATGCTAATATTTTAAATGTAGGAGTTTGGATAAAGAGAGAGCAGTGCTACTACAACGCCGAAAAAGGGAAAATTTGTCAGGTGAGTGAAAAAGATCTATAGTAAGTAGGATTAGTATGATTGAGAGAATAAGTGGTCTGCATATTTTTAGTCGGATGGAAATACCTTACTGCTGAATGTTGATTGTATATAATTTACAATCTCAGATGTAGATTTTTAAATATTCTTTTTTACAGATTATAGAGTAAGAATGTAGGAAATATGGAAAGTAGAGGAAAATAAATAAATTTTAATTGTATAGGAAAGTACATAGGTAACCTATTGGTTTAAAGAAGTTAAATATGTTTGCTCTTTGAAAAGATGTGGATTCATTAGTTTATTATTTGGAATAGTGTTGCTTTCATTTTTAGGAACAGAATTTAGAAGTATAACATTGCTACAACTTCCATTTTGGCTTAAAACATGCTGATACCAATACAACTGGTTTTGAATAATCATAATTTATTGAACTATTCCTGTTTCATGGACATTTGGGTTGTTTTCATTTTTTGCTTTATTTTTATTACAAATAGTTCTTTCAATGAAACTCTCTTGCATATGTTTTTGTGTGCTTTTGTCATTTTAACTTTGGATAGATCCCTAGAAAAGGGATTTTTGAGTGAAAGGCTGAGTGCATATAGAATTTTGCTAGATTTGGCTACCCTTTGCAGGGAATTTTAAATTTCCTTTGGCAATGTATGCAACTGCGTGTTTCCCACAGTCACACCATCTGAGTGTGTTGTCCAACTTTTTTAGCCTTTCTAGCCTAAATATGAAAACTGACATTCATAGTTTGCATTTTGTTGTTGTTAAAATATATGTTTATTGATTTCAGAGAGGAAGGTAGGGAGAGAGAGAGAGAAACATCAATGATGAGAGAGAATCATTCTCGGCTGCCTCTTGCACGCCCCGCACTGGCCTGCAACCTTGGCACGTGCCCTGACTGGGAATCAAACTGTGACCACCTGGTTCATAAGTCGATGCTCAAACAATGAACCACTTCAGCCAGGCTGAAGCTTGCATTTAAATGTATCTTAATATAAGTGAAGAAATGAAAAAAATGTTTATTCTTCAGAAAAATGGATATATAATAGTTTCTTGTGTGGAATGCTGTCTTATTGTTTGAAATAGAAGTATTACACATGCAGTAATTTTTATTTTGCCTTGAAGATGGTGATACCAGTGCAACTGAGAGTGGTGATGAGGTTCCTGTGGAATTGTATACTGCATTTCAGCATACCCCAACATCTATTACTTTAACTACTTCAAGAGTTTCTAAGGTTAATGATAAAAGAAGGAAAAAAAGTGGGGAGAAAGAACAAAACATTTCAAAATGTAAAAAAGTAAGTTTTTCATTTTTTTAGATGAGTAAGATAGAAAGTGGTGGGAGCTGAATTTTACAGGAAGTACTATAATATTTTTTATATCCTTCTAATTTTTATCAAATAGTACTTGGAAATAAGTAATGGAAATAATTTTCCATTATTGTAATATTGATCACACAGAAAACTTAGACTTTTTCTTAGCATTGCATCATATATATTTTTTACGTTCTAACTTAAACATTCTCCTAGTTCTGGTGGTTATACCGACTTTTTGTTATTATGAGACTTCAGTGAACCGATTGATTCTTAAATATTAATTATATTCAAAGCTCAGAATTCCATTTTATTTCAGGCCTTTCGTGAAGGATCTAGGAAGTCATCAAGAGTTAAGGTAAATATGTTAAATTTAAGCTCTTGTTAGCAACTGTCCATTATTCAAGAGTTTACTAAGTTGTTGTTTGTTCGTAATCTTTATGCTTTCTTCACTATGTGTCATTTCATTGCTTATTATCTTTATCAGAAGTTGGGACATAGAGAATTCTAATTGGATAAATATGCCCCTCTTAGAGTTTATTGTTAAAATAGCCAAAAGGAGGAGATATACGAACAATTTCTAATATTAAAATTTCAAGAAAACTGAATTGCAGTTACTGTTTCATTCCATGTCTCTAGTACACTTGGTGTTAATATACTAGACAATTGTATGCAAAATCACATTTGGAATTTGAAATTTTACTGCTTTGCATAATTGGGATTCTAGTGACTTAGTCATCAGTTATTTTAAAATACTATAAAATCACCATAGATCCACCATATTAATAATAGTACAAACTAGTCACTTGTACCTTGAATTAATTAGAATAAATCCTCAATTTTGTAGATGCCAAGATTGCTGAGAGAAGCAAGGCTCCCCAGCTCTGCCTCCCCCTAAGAGATAGGTTTGTGTTGGATCATAGAGGTCAGCTTTACAGTGTTACTATAGCTTTTTAAATTAGGCAGTAAAGGATAATGGATTTTCCAAGTTGGCAGATGTTGAAATAGGATGTGGGGAGCATGTTACAGTATATCTGTTATCCATGTAGTATAATTACCATTATTTAATAGTAATTATAATAATTTATTATTCAATAATAATTATTCATTAATTCCACATTACTGGAGGATAAGCAGTTGTCCAGTTATTATTATATACTTTTGTAATTCTTTCTCAAAAATGTTAATAAGTCCAAAGTTTCACCAAATGTTCTTTATATATTGAGGTTGGAATTTCATACTGTTTTTCACAATTCAACTGTAGTATATTAAATCTGGATTTATGGTATTTTCTCTGACACTGAAAATGGAGGTCTGAAAAAGATTTTGGATTAAGCTATTAGTACAACTGATACTCCAGCTATATTCCATTCTTCCCAATTTATCTAATCAGTTTAAAGGAGGCTTAATGAGGAATGAGTATGTTTTACTTAACTGAAATATTTTCATTTATTATGTGAAGTAGTGAGTCTGTGCATTTTTAAAGATATCTTTTTCTTAATTTGAAGATATCTCTTTAAGATCATGACAACTCTACTAAGTAATTCTGTAGTGTTTATAAGATTCAAGAGATACAAAAGAGCTGTATTAAAGATTACCAGCTCAGTATAGAGTGTTTTCTGAGGCGATGGGGAGGGGAAGATGCAAAACAAAGAAAAATTTGAAAACGGATAGATTTCTTTTAAAATGCTGAGGAAAGCCTTAAAATGTAGTGTCTCATTTGTATAAAAATCTGTTCTTTATCAAATAGTCATTATAACACACACAGATATCAAGTACCCTATATAAGATGGCTTAGATAAATGCATACAGCTAGGCCTCTGTATCTGCGGACTCCCAACCACAGATGGAAAATAATACAGGTAGTTATTGAAAAAAAATCTGCATATAAATGGACCCATGAAGTTCAAACCTGTGTTCACAGTTCAACTGTAGTTTGTTTTATTGTAGACAAGTATAGGGAAGGTTGACTGATGGTAAATTTTAGTGTTTCTGTACACATTTACATGTCTAACAGGACATATAAGGATTTTTATTATATCTGTATATGATAAAATTTCAGTTCTGTTAGATTGTACATATAGACAAAATCTTTTATCAAAGTTTAATTGTAGAAAGAAAACAAAGAACAGCATTTACAACTAAATTGAAATTTTACATTAAATTTGTTATACATTTGAATTATTCTAATGATAAGATAAAATATTTGTTATTATTATCTTCATTAATTGATTTTCATCTTAAGATTGCAAATAAAAATTGTAGGAGTTCAGGAAATTTTAAAAAATGTTTTTATTGATTTCAGAGAGAGGAAGGTAGAGAGGGCTAGAAACATCAATGATGACAGAGAATAATTGATAAGCTACCTCCTGTACACCCCCTGCTGGGGATCGAGCCCACAACCCAGGCATGTACCCTGACTGGGAATGGAACCCTGACCTAGTTCAGATTTTAATAAATTTTTTAAATGAATGGTAATTGTGCTTTTATATAAATTGCATTCCAGTGGGAAAAAAATGTCTCTTTTTTTTTTTGTAACATTAAGAAGAGAGGTGGTAACTTTTTATTACTTGGCATTTAGTATTCTTATCTTC
>NW_006299390.1:2695260-2695632 GCF_000327345.1 Myotis davidii | reverse complement strand
AAGCCTTAAAATGTAGTGTCTCATTTGTATAAAAATCTGTTCTTTATCAAATAGTCATTATAATGTAGAATATGTATGTATATAAAATATCAATAAATCTATCCCAATCAAATAGTTGAGCAACTTACTATATATTTGACCCTCGAACAATGCCAGGGTTAGGGACATCAACCTCCTGCACAGTTAAAATTTCAAGTATAACTTTTGACTCCCCAAAACTTAAGTTATCACTTGATGTCCAAGGTTAACTACATTTGTTTCTCAGTATCATGGGAGTTGGCTCCAGGACCCCTGTGAATATACCAAAATCCATGGATATTCAAGTCCCTTATATAAAACTAGAGGACTGATGCACGAAATTCATGCACGGGG
>NW_006299390.1:2692432-2695177 GCF_000327345.1 Myotis davidii | reverse complement strand
AGTTCAGGAAATTTTAAAAAATGTTTTTATTGATTTCAGCGAGAGGAAGGTAGAGAGGGCTAGAAACATCAATGATGACAGAGAATAATTGATAAGCTACCTCCTGTACACCCCCTGCTGGGGATCGAGCCCACAACCCAGGCATGTACCCTGACTGGGAATGGAACCCTGACCTAGTTCAGATTTTAATAAATTTTTTAAATGAATGGTAATTGTGCTTTTATATAAATTGCATTCCAGTGGGAAAAAAATGTCTCTTTTTTTTTTTGTAACATTAAGAAGAGAGGTGGTAACTTTTTATTACTTGGCATTTAGTATTCTTATCTTACAGGTTTTAATAGGGGCTGTAGAGGAGCAACCACTTAAGCTTGAAAGTTCTTGCCCTCATTATGACCCTTGAATTTAGGCCATGGACCATTGGGGTATTTCACATTCTATGAAACATTTTATTCTCATGTCAAATTTATTATGGAGACAATTGGAATTATACTAATTAAGATATCAAGAATATTTTTGTTATAAAATGTTAAAATTTTAGTGTATATAAAATGTTTATACTTAATATGCAATATGTGTAGTTTACATAATAATCCCATTTATTCTGGTTAAATAGAGCTGTGAGGACAGAGTAGATATTGGCTGTTTCTAAAATAAAAAATTTCATATGCTTTTTTTAAACATTAGCTGTCAATGACTCCAAACCTTTGGGTAGTTGCAATTTTATTGATAGCCTCATTTAACTACAGTTGTGATGGTGAAACTTGAATTTCTACTATTCTGACTTAACTCAGCTTCCTTCAGTTTTCCAACTCATATTTGTGTGGCATGTAGTATAAAAATGTAGTAAATCGCTCATTTATGGTGCTCTTTTTACTAGGACCAACTTAAAAAGCCTAACATTAATGTCTAGTTTATATCTTATATAGTCATTGATTTTGTATTTATATGTATGTATAAATATTTGAAGTCCAGGTATTAATGCTTAGTTTTTTGTGATTTTAGGGTTCAGCTCCAGAGATTGATCCTTCATCTGATGGTTCAAATTTTGGATGGGAGACAAAAATCAAAGCATGGATGGATCGCTATGAAGAGGCAAATAATAACCAGTATAGTGAGGGTGTTCAGAGAGAGGCACAAAGATTAGCTCTGAGATTAGGCAATGGAAATGACAAAAAAGAGATAAATAAATCAAATTTGAATACCAACAATTCGCTCTTCAAGCCTCCTGTAGAGGTAAATATATCATTTGCCAAAATGCTATAAAACAAAAACCTTATTTTTTCTACTCTATATCTTAAAGTAGTTAGACTAAAAGCATTAAGGTTTAATTAATCTCAACATTTCTCTAATTTTTAGAGCCATATACAAAAAAATAAGAAAATTCTGAAATCTGCAAAAGATTTGCCTCCTGATGCACTTATCATTGAATATAGAGGAAAATTTATGCTAAGAGAACAATTTGAAGCAAATGGATATTTCTTTAAGAGGTATATGCATTTATTTTCCCATATTTTCTATTGTTCTGTATTGAATTTTTTGCTGTTTTTAACCAAGATGCTGTGTTTTATATGTATTTTGTTTTCCTAAGTGATCATTTTAGTATTTAAAACAGTAGTGTAGTTGAACAGTAACTAATAATTTTTGAACTATAATAAAATATAAAAATGCAGATATATTCCTGTCTCTTACCCATTTTTATCTTGCTGACACTAAATCTACTTCAAAGATAAACTATAGCAATGTAGGTGGATATTAATTAAAAACTCGATTAACTGAGATTATAAGGTAATTTCCATCCAGCACCTTTCTTAATTCCTTGTAAAATAATTGCTAGAACCTGAAAAGACCATTGGTGACTATCACCGGCAAAACCTCTTCCTCTTTATTAGGTGAATAGATTTGATCTTACATTATTGCCACCATTATAAACTCCCACACTCTAGGTATGGAATGGCTTTGGAGGCCTCTTCTATGGTTTGTGATTTGGGGAGGAATTGACGTGTTCCTATCACAGCCATTGCTTCCCTGAAGTTTAGGAGTATGTGTGTATCTCTAGAGAGATAACATTCTCAGTCTATATGCTATAATTATTAAAAATATTTGTTTATAACTTGAGCTTTTATTTAAAATACAAAAGATATATGTGAATCCTTCCCTTTTATATAGCAAATTTGACTGAAACAGAGCTACAACTCAAACACTTAAATGCACAAGGAGATAGGGACTTTAAAAGCATCCTGTCTAATAAAGAGGTAATATGCAAATTGACCATCACTCCAACACACAAGGCGGCTACCACAAGATGGCTGGCAGGGGAGGGCAGTTGTGGGCAATCAGGCCTGCGGGGGAGGGCAGTTGGGAGGGACCAGGTCTGAAAGGGAGGGCAGTTGGAGGCAATCAGGCCCGCAGGGGAGGGCAGTTAGGGGTGACCGGGCCAGCAGAGGGTGGCAGTTGAGGGTGACCAGACCTGCAGGGGAGGATAGTTGGGGGGGACCCAGCCCGGCAGGGGAGGGCGGTTGGAGGGAACCAGGCCTACAGAGGAGGGCAGTTGGGGGTGACCAGGCTGGCTAGGGAGGGCAGTTAGGGGCAATTGGGCCAGTAGAGGAGCAGTTAGGTGTCGATTAGGCTGGCAGGGGTGTTGTTGGGTGATCAGGCTGGCAGGCAGAAGCAGTTGGGCATTCAGGCAGGCAGGCAGGCGAGCGGTTGGGAGCCAGCAGTCCTAGATTGTGAGAGGAATGTCTGCCT
>NW_006299390.1:2681268-2692321 GCF_000327345.1 Myotis davidii | reverse complement strand
CCCCCCCCCCCCCCGCATGAAATTTGTGCACCGGGCTTCTAGTCCAATTATAAGTCTTGTAAAGGTAATAATCACCCCCTTCTTATCTTTGTAAACTTGTATTTCCACATCCAGTTAATTATCTTTGACTTATTTAAGGATATAGGAACAGGTAAAAACCTTATTAGCTTGAACTAGCCTAGTGGTTAAGAGTAGGTTTTGGTATCAAGCTTTTTTATATTCAATTTCTTGATTTCACTACTTACTGTAAGTCTTCTAGAAGTTTCTTAAACTCAAAATGTTAATGGTTTATAATGCATTTCTTTCTTTGTAGACCATACCCTTTTGTTTTATTTTATTCTAAATTTCATGGGCTAGAAATGTGTGTTGATGCAAGGACTTTTGGGAATGAGGCTCGGTTCATCAGGCGTTCTTGTACACCCAATGCAGAGGTAAGCTTATAGAAATCTTTTTGGGAGGCAGGGGTTGGAGGGGTATGTGGAATTTGAGTATTAACCACAGAAGTCTGGTAGCCTAAAAACACTTTTTAACTGTTGATGCATTTTATACTCCAGCATCTTTCCATTGTGAAAATTTAGATGATATTGGCTTTGAGGTCTTAAAAATTACTTTACACATTGAAGAAATTTTGATGTTTCTCGTAAGAGGAAATATTAGATTCTGTTTATCCTAGAAGATTCTGTATATATGGGTCAAATATATGTTTTAATTTGATCAAGGTAGATGACAACGCTGAATGCTAAAATGATTTTATATGTGCTACGATAAAATTGTGTTTTAATTTTGAGTATATTTCTGGTTTTGTTGTTTTTCATGGAAAAATAAAAGTTTTTAATTTTATTGTTATATAATGTTACACTTAAGAATGTAAGTTTTGAAGCCAGACTTACTAGATTCGTGTCTTCTCTTTGACTAGCTAGATTTATAATTTTGTGCTTCAGTTTTATCTGTAAAAAGGTGTTATGAGAACTAAAGTGGTCATGTAAAGTACCTAGAACAGTGTCTGTCATAGAAAAAGTACAGTGTTAACTGTACCATTACTGCATTTCATCAGGTTAAAGATGCCATCACTTTAAAAACTCCCTATTTCAGAGATGCTAAAAGGTGAAAAAATATGCATTGTAGAATTGATAAAATACAGTATTTTCTTTTTCAGTACTACATGGTGGGCTGTAGAGCTTGCATCAGACTTTATTGGTGTACCACTTTCCCAGTTGATAACCACTGGTTTATAGTTACAAGTCTTGTAATTAAATGCCATTATTTTCCATGTTGTATTTGTGAATTACTTTGAATGGTTTTCAAAATGGTAGGGTGAGATGCTTCTAAAGGTAAAAAATAATCTATAGAAATATAAAATTGTTCTTTTAACTAATAGGTGAGGCATGAAATTGAAGATGGAACCATACATCTTTACATTTATTCTATACAAAATATTCCAAAGGGAACTGAAATTACTATTGCCTTTGATTTTGACTATGGGAATTGGTAAGTTCAAATCTGTAAATAAGATATCTGTTCTTTCAAAATATTTTCTTAATGTCCACAACTTTTTATTTTTATTTATAAGCATTTTGGTATCAGCTTCCATTACAGCAAAGCTGCTTAGTTCTTTTCCATACATTCCTTAATTACTACTGTAATGAAAATGCTAATAGTAATCATGACTAGTAATCCTGATTCAGCCATACAACACTGACCTCATTTTTTTAAATATGCAGTTTTATTATTCTGTAAAAGGTAGTAAAATATACTTAACAAACTTTCCCTTTTTAAAACTACAACACTGACCTTGTTTATGTAAGAATTTTCCCCTTCTTTTATGTGGTGAGCCAGCACGGCCATGGCATACTCAGCCCCAGGGCACCTTATGTGCCATGCCAGCTCAGCCAGGTTCAGTGACCCTGGGCGGGGGGTAGCGGGGGTGGTGGTGAAAGGATTGAGAAAAGACAGACAAGAGAATGAAAGCTGGGTCTCGGTGGGACACTGCTCCCTGATGAGGAGATAGCGCCAGCCGCCCACAAGCTGTGTCTTTATTTTATAGCAGATGCCATGAGGCAAAGTAGGGGCATGATCACATTGTTTACAGCATTCTCGTGAGTTCCAACCTCACTCAATTATATGCACCTGAATTCTAGCACAAGGCGCGTGGGGCTACGTGTTTGGACCATAGGTTCAAGATTACAACCACAGCCGTTGGTTATAATTGTGCTGGGAGGGCCCTGCCCTCCAGTTGGGACTTGCACGTAGCAATGAGAGGACCCTGTCCTTTCATTAGTCTGAGGCTTGAACCTGGCCAAAACATTGTAACCGCGCCCCACACTTTTATTTTTTATTTGTGTAATTGCTATGCAATATTATATCAGTTATATTAGTTTCAGTTGTTTGATATAGTGATTCTACATTTTTATACCTTACAACCTAATTACCCCACTAATTCTTTTAATATCTATCATGCAAATATCAAATATATTTCTATATTCCTTCACCTTTTTCACCTATCCCTCTACCCTCCTCCTCTCTCCGAGCCATCCTTTTGGTCTCTATTTATAGTCTATTTTTGTTTCATTCGTTTGTTTTTTTAGATTCCACATAGTGAAACCACAGAGTATTTGTCTTTCTCTGTGACTTACTTCACTTGGTGTAATATCCTTTAGGTCCATTCATGCTGTTGCCAATGGCAAAATGTCATTCTTTATTGCTGTGTGTTAATCCAGTGTGTGTGTGTGTGTGTGTGTGTGTACCACATCTTTTTTTATACATTCATCTATCAATGGACACCTAGGTTGTTTTCATAACTTGGCTATTGTAAATGCTGCAGTGAACGTAGGGATGCATGTATCTTTTCAAATTAGTGTTTTCATTTTCCTCTGATACTCAGAAGTGTATTTATGATTGTTATGGTCGATCTATTTTGTTTTTTTGAGGGATTTACATACTGTTTTCCAAAGTCGCTGTACCAGTTTGCAGCCCCACCAACAGTGCAAAAGGGTCCTTCTTTCCTACACATCTTCCCCCACACATTATTTGTTGACTTTGATAGCAGCCACTCTGACTGGTGTTATCTCATTGTGGTTTTGATTTGCATTTCACTTATGATTAGTGATGTTGAGCATCTTTTCATATGTCTGATGGCCATTTGTATATCTTCTTTCTTCTGCCCATTCTTGATTGGATTGTTTATTTTCTCGTTACTGAGTTTTATGGGTTCTTTATATATTTTGGATATAAGCCCCTTATTAGGTATGTCATTTGCAAATATCTTCTCCCATTTTGTAGGTTGTCTTTATGTTTTGTTGATGGTTTCCTTCACTGTGTAGAAGCTTTTTAATTTGATGATGTCCCCTTTATTTTGATTTGTATCACTTGCTCAAGTAGACATATTAAAAAAGATAATATTCAGACTGATGTCAGATAGTTTACCACCTCTGTTTTCAGAAGTTTTATGATTTCAGGCATTACATTTAAATCTTTAATCCATTTTGAGTTTATTTTTGTATATGAGATAAGAGAGTGGTCCAGTTTTATTTTTTTGCATGTACCTGTCCAGTTTTCCCAACACCACTTATTGAAGGGACTTTCATTTCTCCATTTTATATTCTTGCCTCCTTTGTCCCTAAATAGGATCTAGTATTTGGTATATTTTTAAATTATATGTAAATTAGAATCTCTATGATTTTTGCATTCCATCTTTTCTCAGTCATTACTTTTTGAGGTTCAGTTCTGTTATGTGTAGTTCCAGTTCATTTATTTTCACTGATGGTATTTATCTATTCCACCATTGGTGGAGCTTTAGAGTTACAAAAAAGGCTTTTATGACTTTATGAGCATGTCTTCATGTGTACATGTTCTCTCCATGGTAGGGACCTAAGGGTAGAATTGCTGTGTTGTAGAATGTGCACAGCCTCAGTTTTTATTAAACATAGATGAATAACCAGTTTGTATTCCGTTTTACTTCCTTGCTCCACTTTACTCATCTTTCTCTCTGACTTTAGGTCCATCCATGTTGTTGCCAATGGCAAAATTTCATTCTTTTTATTACTGTGTGATAATCCAGTGTGTGTGTGTGTGTGTGTGTGTGTACGTACCACATCTTTTTTAAAATTGATGCTAATCCATGTGAAATGGCATCCCTTTTATATTTTAACTAGAGACCCAGTGCACAAAATTCATGCAAGAGTAGGCCTTCCTTCCCCTGGTTGCCGGTACCGGCTTCCCTCTGGCACCTGGGACTCAGGCTTCCCTCAGAGCCCTGGCTTCATCCGGAAGGACGTCTGGTCTAATTAGCATATTACACTTTATTATTATAGATTACATTATCCTTAATTGTTTTATGGAGCCAAGGATCTTTTAATGTGTTTGTGATTTTGGCTTTCCTTTCTTATGAATTGCCTAATCATTTGTTCATTCTTTCTGCTGGGTAGTCTTTTTCTTACTGACTTTTTTAAAGGGAGAGGGTTGTTGTAAGTATTTCAGTTCATTTCCTCCTATTCTGTATTTTACTTTTTAAACTTTGTGTGGTACCCTATGGAAATGCAGAAGTTTTTAATGGTCATTTTGGTTTTTGTCAATGAAAACTCTCTTACTTTAGCATGCATTTCTATTTGATTGTTGAGTCAGATTTATCGTGATACTTTACATGTTTCCTTTTTGGTCCTTTCTCCCCAAGACAGTTGGAAATACTGCAAAAATGGCTCTTTGCTCATTACTTTAAGAGACACTATCCCACAGTGGTTAAGAATATATAAGTTTTTAGTAATCTGACTGGTTTCCAATCCTAGCTTGATCGCTTATTAGCTATATAACCTTGGACCAGTTTCTTTTTTTTTTCTAAAAATATTTTATTGATTTTTCACAGAGAGGAAGGGAGAGGGATAGAGAGTTAGAAACATTGATAAGAGAGAAACATCAACCAGCTGCCTCCTGCACACCCCCTACTGGGGATATGCCCACAACCAAGGTACATGCCCTTGACCAGAATCGAACCTAGGACCTTTCAGGCTGCAGGCTGACACTCTATCCACTGAGCCAAACCGGTTAGGGCAGTTTCTTAATCTCTTAGTGCCTCAGTACCTCTTGTATACTATGAGAATAATAATACTCTCCTAACAAATTTTTTGAAGATTCAATGAGTTAGTATGTGTTTAAAACAGTTCCTTGCACAAAATAAGTATTTAATACGCTTTAGTGTTGCCATCATTATTATATGCAATTCTGTTATCCTGAAATCAAAGAAGACATCTAGAAAGAGTTTCAAGCTAGTTCCTATTAAACCTGATTTGGGGAGGTAGGAGGTAGACTATTAATATTTGAATTCTACTCGATTCAGAGAATTAGGCAGTCAGGCAGTTTGACCTGTGCCTTTCTGCTGGTGTTGAAAGTGAATAAATAGGAGTATTAGAAACTTAGCAAATTATTATTTTTATTTTGAACAATTTTAAATCTACTTAAAACATTCAAGGTGGGAAGTTTCTATTATTATTTAACCTACATTTGGACATTTATCCTAGAAATGAACTAAATCTTGGTGGTAGAGATAAAGAGATCAGAACATTAAGAAATATTGAGATGAAAAATGTGGGCTTTGAACTCCTACAGACCTGAATCTGGATACCATCCCTACCACTTATTAATTGTGTGACTTTGGATAAGATATTGTTTTTCTCTTGAGTTTTAATCTCATCTGTAAAATGAGAGCAATAATTATCACTACTGTGAAGATGAAAGATAGTTATTTTTCAAGCTCCCATTTGAAAGAGGGAACAACACTGAAGGACAAAAGGAAGCACTACTTGAAGTTTTTCCAGTGTAGTTTTTTAAAGAAACCTGGTTATTGAGACCATTTGTAAAGTATAAGAGAAACTAATTAAGGTTTGATATTTATTTTACCTAGCATTTTTTTTTTATTTAGGTTAGATTTAGGGTATTTGTTATTTGTATACATACTTTAAAACACTTTGCAACCTCTCAAGTAAATACAGTTTTTGTCTTAATATGAGCCACAGTATCCTTGTACTTTAAAAAATTTTTATTGGAGTTTTTTTTTCTGCAAACTGTTACTAATTATCCTTGTGATTGAAGGCCTAGAAATCAACTTTTATTACATTGTTTTTATAAGAAAATAAAATTTCTTCGAGATAGTTATAGGAATGCAAATTAGTGAAAAGTAAGGATTACTTATAATTAGTAATAGCATACAGTTTTGTGGCGTTGCAGCTTAAAATGAATTATAAAATTTTACAAGTTTTTAAAAATGTCTTGAATAACTATTTAACTGGTTATTTTTCCAGTAAGTATAAGGTGGATTGCGCATGCCTCAAAGAAAATCCAGAGTGCCCTGTTCTAAAACGTAGTTCTGAGTCCACGGAAAACATCAACAGTGGTTATGAGACAAGAAGGAAAAAAGGAAAAAAAGAAAAGGATATTTCAAAAGAGAAAGATACGCAAAATCAGAATATTACTTTGGATTGTGAAGGAACAACAAATAAAATGAAGAGCCCAGAAACTAAACAGAGAAAGCTTTCTCCACTGAGACTGTCAGTATCAAATAATCAGGTACTGAACTTTGGTTTATTGGTTCTTAATGAAATAAGTTAACAAAGAAAAGTAATTTGGCATATTTTAGCCTCTTTTTTGTTTTATGTAAAATGGTGTAAAATTTCTAAGTTAAGTCCATTCTATTATTTAATGAAGTACTTATACACATAAAATACAGGTTCTGCTAGAATTTGTACAGTATTTGTTAAACTACAAAGAAACTACTCACCCAGCAAATCTTTGCAGAATTGAATATAAGATTTTCCTAAGACTGGGTAGTTCTAACAATTCTTCCAGATTGCACTGTCCTTGTATTCATAGTAAGTGTTCTTATTCAAAGTCTTAAACTGTAAAATTTCCTTTCCTTTAATATTTGGGACATAGTTAAATCAATTATATATGGATGACAGACAATATTTTTGAGAGGAAATTGTCTTAAAAATACAAGATAACTTTGGGAAAAGGTTTGGCCTATACTTTTGCCCTTCCAAGAAACACTTTGTTGTATGTCCTCTAAACAAATGGAAATTAGGAGGGACCATTTAATCATAAAAATTAACATTTTAGTCATCTCCAATACCCTATCTTCTAGGAATAATTTTCTGTAAGTTTCAAATTAAAAATTTTTTGAGCACTTGGTATTTGTAGGCACTGGGTTTTGTGAAATAATTTATGTTTATGTTTTGGGAAGAATGTAAACATAAGGCTATCCTACCATATTGACCTTGTAGGCCAGTGGTTCGCAACCTGTGGGTTGCGACCCCTTTGGTGGTTGAATGACCCTTTCACAGGGGTCGCCTAAGACCATCCTGCATAGCAGATATTTACATTACGATTCATAACAGTAGCAACATTACAGTTAGAAGTAGCAACGAAAATAATTTTATGGTTGGGTCACAACATGAGGAACTGTATTTAAAGGACCAGAAGGTTGAGAACCACTGTTGTAGGCTCTATGGATAAGAACACTATTCATTAGATCTTTAGCAAACTTGATTTTGGAAAGTTTCCTGAATTAGGAAACCAGTTTTAAATTTTTGAAATGGACTTGTAGGCTTGTAATGTTTATGTTGAATTAATTGTAGTTGAAAGACATTTAAAATAGTTCGGTGCCCTTATTATATGTGGAGTGGTAGTTTTCATAAAGCAGTTCTTTCCATCTCTCAGGAACCAGATTTTATTGATGATATAGAAGAAAAAACTCCCATTAGCAATGAAGTAGAAATGGAATCAGAGGAACAGATTGCAGAAAGGAAAAGAAAGATGGTAAGTTGGGAAGCTAGTAGCTGCTTCTTGCTGTCACTTGGGCTTAGTGATAGCTGATCTTCTCATAATAATTGTTCTGCCTTTAGGAGGGTTTTTACCCCGTTCTTTGTTTGAAGTTAACAAACACCATGTGCCACTGAGCATTTGTTTGGCTTTGTCATTACCATTCAGGTTAATTATACTAACCTTTTGTATTTTTACTGTGTGTTCATTAGACATTTTAGAATGTATGAAATTTTAAGAAATTATTTTTTAAACATTTTTGAAGCTGGGAACTATTAATAAATTTTAATGCCAGAATTACTGTTGCAAAATGTCTTTCATTAGTTAAATGTATCCTTTCTCTTCATAATTTAATGTAAAACAAAAATGGAATTTTAAAGCTTATAATAGCATAAATAAATGGCTTATGAAAACAAAAACCACTACTGTTTGGTAGCTACTATTTCTGTATCTCATACAGCTATCATGAAATAAGGTTTTCATTAAAATGTTTAATACTTATATTCCTTGTACTATATCTGTAAATCCTATATAATAAAAGTCTAATATGCAAACTGACCAAACAGCAGAATGACTGGTTGCTATGACATGCACTGACCACTGGGTGCAGACGCTTAGTGCAGGAACCACGTGAACAAAACAGTGGTGGCGGGAGCCTCTCTCACCTCCGCAACAGCACGAGCGGGGGGACACACCTCCCACACACACAGTACATGAATATCATGCACTGGACTTCTAATATCTGTGTAAAAACTAGGACAATATTTATTTTTACCATCCATGCTAATTTAGCAATTGATACAATATTTAGGCCACTTAAGTATTATATAGTTTGCCCTAAGATTTGAAAATGACTTTACACAACTAAAGATCTCAGTGTGTGTTTTCTGTAGTCCCTTTTATTTCATATGCTCCCTTATTTCCTGTTTTACTGATTTACATGGTATATTCCATGGAATCTCAGGTCTTTGGAATTAGATCATTGTAGGCCTACTCAATGTAAGTCTGTTTCATTGCCTTGATCATTTTCTCTAGGATTCATTAGTGATCTTCAAAATTGTGAAAGAAATGTAGAACTCTTTCATAGCTTCAGAATTTCAGAGATGGGAGAAAAGAAAAATATTGGAGTTTTGTTTTGTTTTAAAGTTTTTTTGTTTTGTTTTTTAATATATTTTATTGATTTTTTACAGAGAGGAAGGGAGAGGGATAGAGAGTTAGAAACATCGATGAGAGAGAAACATCGATCAGCTGCCTCCTGCACATCTCCTACTGGGGATGTGCCCGCAACGCAGGTACATGCCCTTGACCGGAATCGAACCTGGGACCTTTCAGTCTGCAGGCTGACGCTCTATCCGCTGAGCCAAACCGGTGTCGGCTGGAGTTTTGTTTTTTTTAAGTTCTGCCTTTACCTAAAAGAATCAATATTGAACCTTTTGTAAGATTCAGTTATCTAAATTACCTGTACCTAACCAGATTACCCTTTCTTGACTAAATTTTCATATTGGACTGTTCATTCCACAATTGCCACAGCTTTGTATTTGCAGTAATTCTGCGGAAACTTTCAGAATGCCAATTTAGGGTATTACTGATTTCTATATGAAGTATGTGTCTGGTAGGAGGACCTTTCTTACAACTGCTTTTTAAAAAAATTAAATTAAAAAAACCAAAACACCTGGAGGTTGGTTCTGTGACCATACAATACTTTTATTCAGATTGCATTCTAAGTTTATATGACTATGGGCTACTTTAAAAATATCTCCTTCTACCAAAGCTGAGAGGGGTAATGATACTTAGAAGAACATCCTCATTTTCTGACCCAGAAGAAAATAGTGATATTTTTTTGCTCATGTTGAACATGGCAGAACTTTGGATAGACAGACAAAAAGGCTTATTAGAAATCCATTTTTGGTACTGATTTTGCCTATTAGCATGCTATATTAATATATAAGAATACTTCATTTTTATATCAATTTTAGCATATTCATTTTAACTTCTCAGTTGTGCGACTGGGTTATTTTTCATAGGACTAAAATGTGGAAAAATTGAAAAAGTGTAAATGTTTAGAATTTGTCTGGTATTTTAAAGGGATATGAAATATTTTACAATTTTCGGCTTTTGACCTCAAAGTCAATTGCAATGTTGCTATTTCTAGTTGGTATGGTTGTTTCCCACTGCCAAGATATTAGTATTTGTGAGGACAAAACAGTTGGTTTTGAAAAGTTTAAAGACTAATTCGCATTTACTTTTCTACTGTTTACCTTAAATATTGGTTAGGTTAACATCAGTAGTTGGAAAGATAAAGTTAACTCCTGAGGAACTTATGTCAAACTGATTTAGATTTTCTTCTGTGACAGATCAAACTTTATCCTTATGAGTATAATAGGAAATACTAGTTTTCATGTGTGTTCATGAAGTTGGAATATAAAAAGGAGTCAGTCATATTCTCCTGTCAGATAAATACCAGTTTCCAAATTCAAATATGCTAGAGCCCATCCTTTTGAAGTATAGCTTGAACCATGTGAAATTACTGATTTGACCATTTTTTACCTACACAGATGGCAACTGTATATACAACCTACTATTTAGCATTTTTCCCAGTCTCTAAAAATTGCACCAGGGGATTTATGTATTTTCACTGCTGGCTTGATCTTTCGGTGAGAATGAAAGACAAAGTCTCATGGGCATTTATAAAACAATTGCAATGCAGCAAGAAGTGTGGTAAAGGAGCTAGAAATATAGCTTACAGCTGGGGGGATCAGACACCATTTCATGAACTAGGTAGTATTCATGATGGACCTTATGAGTAGGGTATAAAGTGCAGATTAGCCTATAGCTAAATTGTATGGAATTGAATGGATGGTTATTTCTCCAGGGGAAAGAGCCTGGAGGTAGTTATAAATGTGATAAATGGTAAATCATATTTAGGTACTAGAGGCCTGGTGCATGACATTCATGGGGTGGGGTGGGGGTATCCCTCTCGCAGTCCGGGACCCTTCGGGAGGTGTCCGACTGCCCGCTTAAGACATTCCGCAAGGGGTCTTTAGAGCCGCCACGGAAGCACAAGAGGCTCCCACCACCACCCTTGCCCTCCCCAGCCATGAGCCCAGCTTCTGGCTGAGTGGCGCTCCCCTGGTGGTCAGTGTGCATCAGTGACAGATCTTTCTGCTGTTCGGTCAATTTGCATATTAGCCTTTTATTACTAGGATTATAGGCTGATTATTTTGGGGGGGGGGGGAGGGGGGGGGAG
>NW_006299390.1:2656702-2681114 GCF_000327345.1 Myotis davidii | reverse complement strand
ATTTTGGGGGGGGGGGGAGGAGGGAGATAAGGTTGTTTGGTTGATGATTTCAAGTTTATTGAAATCTTACTATGTGGCCCAAGTAGAAGGCTGTTCTTAATTATTAACATTTTCCCTTTTCCTCCATTATATTTTCTCTTCCCCCCCCCCCCCAAGTTGTTACCTGCTTATAAAATCAAACTTATGGCTAAATGGTATGTAACTGAATAAATGTATTAGACATTTCCTTTTTAGCTCATGAGAAGTACTTCTTAGGCAGTAGGTTGGGATCAATTTGGGAGATTCTTACAGTCAGCCCAGTTAAGTTATGGCATTTGAAACATAGTAGGCTGTTTATACTCACCTGAGTCCAAACAGGGACACTACTGAGTAGACTCACCCAGGTACACGACAGTTGCTGTGAGGTAAGGTTAGTGGCTATAACCTTGTCAGAGGTAGAGTGTCCCAGAAGGGAATTAGATATTGGGAAGGTCACCTTATTTTGTTGGAATTAACAAGTGAGCAATTAAAATACAAAGCCATTGAAAGATTTAAATTAAAAAGGAGGCTTGTCCCCCTCCCCATTTAATATTCATGAAAATAACCTTCTTTTAGTATTTTTAATATATTAAATATCTCTGATATCTTTAAATATTTTTAGTATATTAAAATTTCAAAATAATTTCCCATAATCTTATGAAAAGACTATCTTGGGAAATATACTCTTATTAATATTTGATGGCCTATTATACTCAGATTTAACTGGAGTTTGTGGAAGATGGTTCAGGAGGATAGAAATTACAGAAACAAAAGGGATATGAAAGGATAGTCACCTAGGTATGAGAGTCTTGAATTGTCAAGCAGCTAGGATAATCTAGAATTATATATCACTAGGATATAAAGTATGGAAGAACAAGAATCTATAGTTTCTCATTGTCATAGATCCAGCTCCTGAGGTGGGGAGGGGGAAGGCCTACCTTTTATAAAAGTAGATGATCAACAGATGAGCCTACTAAGTGTTTTATGACAAGCATTTAAGGAAAGATATAGGTTCATGAGTATGAACTAAAGGCTTCCTTATAGCTCAAGTTGTGCCCTGAAGACCTTGCCAGGATACAGGATCCCTCATTATTCTTTCAGCCCTCATCCTTCACATAAAAGTATTCCACAGAACTCAGATTTAAGATGTTTTGTGAAGGCCTGGCCAGCGTGGCTCAGTGGTTGAGCATCAACCTATGAACCAGGAAGTCAGGGTTTGATTCTTGGTCAGGGTACATGCAGTGCTGCAGGCTTGATCCCCAGTGTGAGGCATGCAGGAGGCAGCCAATCAGTGATTCTCTCATCATTGATGTTCCTATCTCTCTATCTCTCTCCCATCCTCTCTGTAATCAATAAAAATATATGTGTAAAGTAAAAGATGTTTTGTGAGAAAAAAAAAGAAAAGCTCTGTGGCCACTTGAGTTTAGTAAACCACATACCAAGTCCCAAACTTTGAGATTCCCAGTATACATGCCATGCTTAAAAACTCAAATTGTTAGCCGTGGCCCCAAGGCTCGGTTGGAGCATTGTCCCATACACCCAAAAAGGTTGCGGATTCAATTCCTTGTCAGGACACATACCAAGGTGTGGGTTCCATCCCGTAGGGGGTGTGTACAGGAGGCAACCAGTCAATGTTTCTCTCTCATACTGATGTTTCTCTTTCTCTCCTTTCCTCTCTCTAAAATCAATAAAAACATATCCTCAGGTGAGGATTTGAAAAACAAAACTGTTAGCATTTCCTAAACTTGTACACCCTTGCAACTTTTTTGTGGTGACATATTGACATCCCAGATTTTTATTCCATGGAATATAGAGAAAACACTACACATATTCCATGCTGTTACTAATGCCTCTAGAAAGTGACTTAAGAAGATCAGAGATGCAAAAGAAATTTTAATAGTAAAATTAGGGAGAGTAAATTTATTGCCGGAAAAATTATCTGATGACATACTATCCACCTCACTTTCCTCTCCTTATAGCATGATTAAATTGATGATTACTAATTTTAATTTTCTGAAGTCCTTTTTTCTTTTATCATAGTTTAGGAATTATCATAGTTTCTAAAGAAGAGTAATTAATGATATTGTAGTATTGAAGAGCAAAATACTGTTTATTTTTATAGGTTCAAACAGAATTTAGCTTTAGCTGTCGTGTAATAAAGATTTCTAAAAGTTTGTTTAAATACTTCAAGTTATATGCCTTCAAATAACAGTGACACATGCTTTATATAATGTATACACAATTCTTAGTCTCTTAAAAAAAAAAAGACAAAGGTCCTTTTGGAGGATAGATTGTAGGAAATATGTGAAAATCAAGTAGAAAACAATACATAAGGATAAACGAAATTGTCATGTGGTAGAGAAGAAATGTTGATATCACCATGAGCCATACTTGCTATTTTGGAATGATTTTATTGGTAACCAGTCTTATCTATTTTTTTAAGTAATAAATTTTAATAATTTCTAATTCCTATTCAAAAGGATAAGGAAAGTTACTTGAGTAGGGAATCTTTTTCCCCTAAAATATATTTTTATTGATTTCAGAGAGGAAGGGAGAAGGAGAGAGAGACATAGAAACATCAATGATGGGAATCATTGATTGGCTTTCTCCTGCACACCCCCTACTAGGGATCGAGCCTACGACCTGGCATGTGCCTTGACCAGAAATCGAACCCGTGACCTTTCAGTCTGCAGGCCAATGCTCTATTCACTGAGCCAAACCAGTTAGAGCAGTAAGGAATATTTTAATTTCTCTAAGTCAAAGCTGTAGGGTGGCAGATTGGCTCTACCCTTTCCCTTTCCTTTAAAAGACAAGATTTTCTTTGTGTGTTTTTTTGTTTTGTTTTGTTTTAAAGAAAAGCCCCTTCCTACCTGATAGCAAGGTCACAAGTCCCTAGATTAGCAAAAATTAAGTCACAAGTCCCTAGATTAGCAAATTTCCCGCAAAAACTATGATGGAGCATCCACAGTTTATAAGCTTATATTTACTCAATTTAAATGACCCAATATCTCTAATTGGGGTAAATAATAACAGTTTACTCAGTGAAGTGCATTTTTTAGTTGCAATATTATATAAAATTTTAATTCATGTTCTTTATTATGTAGCTTTGAACTATATGGACATTAGGTTTCCCACATTTGTTGAATAGGAGGCTTAGACAAGATCTCCACAGTCTCTTCCAAATATAAAATTATATCAATGTGTTTTTACATTGAAGCATAAAGTTGAAATAAAATTCTCAATTTTCGAGTGATAAAATTCTATGGAGACATTAAGCAGCATTTCTTTTGCTTATGGAAAATGACATACTCTATATTTGCTTTTGTATACCTAGAAACTATATAAAAGCCTAAGCTACTGTTACAACTGGATGACTTAACCACTGGCCAGTAGCTATGACACAAACTGACCACCAGGGCAGATGTTCGACGCAGGAGCTTCCCCTGGTGGTCAGTGTACTCCTACAGCCAACCTCCTGCTGTACCTCCCCCTGGCTGGCTGGCCACCCCGATCGCCAGCCAGGCTAAGGGACCCCACCTGTGCATGAATTCGTGCATCAGGCCTCTAGTTTAACGGTCGCCAACCTTTTGGACATCACGTACCACCAGAGGTCCGTGGACCACCGGTTGGCGACCATTGCTCTAGTATGTAATAAAAGCTATCTAGGTAGATCTCATCAGAGATCCCTCATAGTTTTGCTTAGCACCTGACACTCCAGCATTAATAGTGTGACAAGAAATAATGTAATATTTCTGAAAGGCAACCCTTTCTGATTCTAATTATAGATGAGTCTATCAACTGTCCAGCTCACAGATTATGACTTTGAGGTTTGGAGAGACATAGGCCTGGAATGAGTCATGGTTATAGAATATATATGTCTTAGTAGTAGCCTTATATGGACAAGTACAATCTAAACTATATCAAGCACAGATGTTAAAGTCTATTGACTGTCTGCTGGGTTTCATTAGGACTCTGAATTTCTCTAATCCCTTAGACAGCTGTCACTGCTTCAAGCTATACACAAAATTGTTAATTTTTCACATGGCTAGTAAATTTTCATTCTTTAAATACTGCATAGCTGGCTAATGTATCAAGGAATGCATTAGATGTAGTGGTGAATATAAAAGTTGAATGACATGAATCTAATTTAAAATAAAAGTAGATCTGCGCTGATTTTTTTCTCATGTAGAATATCAGACACTGTACATTTCCAACATTTGTGTTTTAAGATGAAGCTGGGTTAAAGCTATTAAGATATTTAACAGTTGTAGTAAATGTAGGAGCAGTTATGCTTTATGCAGAATGCCAGTGGTTAATTGTAAAGATTGAATCAGGAACTAGGAAACTTGGATAATAATTATAGTACTGCCTTTCAGCGAGTCACTTAATATACCTGTGCTTGCATTCTTTTTCTTTTTAATGTTTTCATTGATTTTTTTAGACAAAGAGGAAGGGAAAAGGATAGCCAGAAACTACGATGAGCAAGAATCGATTGGCTGCCCTCCCGCAAGCCCCTTCTTGGGGATCAAGCCTGAAACCCGGGCATGTGCCCTGACCGGCAAATCGAACTAGGGATCTCTTGGTTCATGGGTTGATGTTCAACCACTGGCCACACCAGCCGGACTGGGCTTAGATTTCTTATGCAGCAAAGCATTAGATTATTTTTTAAGATACTGACCAGCTCAGAAAGATTATTAGTCATCTCTAAATAAAGGATTTTGCTTTGACTATCAAGTAGTTGTATTCTTTATAAGGGAGTTCAGTTTTTAATTGAATGAATTTAGTCTTTACATCAAATAATTTTATCTCTGACCCTCACACCATATCCTAAACAAGTGAATACTGGACTTTGTCAAAGAAAACTTCTTTAGGCATAAATTCATATTCATTTTAGAAAACCCTCTATAATCATGATATAGAATGTATCTTCATTGGGTACCTGGCTTATGGGTAATTATTTTTAACACAAAACAATCCTTGCTAAGGCAAGTTTAAGTTTGTTTCTTCTCAAAGAACGTACTTTTCCCACATTTATTTTTTTAAAAAATTTAAACACATTAATAATTATCCTTTCCTTCCCCACCCATCCCTGTTGAACAGGTGAAGCAATTATGAAAATTGTTTTTCAGTTGCTCCAGATTTCTAAATGTGGGTTTTAGAAAAGCCCTGAAATATGGAGATCAGGGTTTTTATAGAGAGCCGTAGATAAAAGGGGGTTGAGTAAAGTGATTTTAAAAGACTAGGGATGAATTATCTAAGGAAAAAATTCAGCTTTAAAACTCCCATTTCTAGTAAAAAGATGCAGAAAATGTGTCTATGACCAAGTAATCTTACCTTTTTGGACCTGTTTCCTTACCTGTAAAATAAAGAGGGTGAGGATAACACATTTTGTGAGACTGACACGTTCACAGTATGGCAATTTAACCACTTAGAAACGTGTAAGTATTCCCTGAGAAATTCTTTTGACATACTACTTTTTTCCTTCCTTTGTTATATTCAGTAAGGGAACAAATACAGGAAAGAGTAGGCAGTCGATTCCAGAGTGTAGGTGTTTGATGCTTGAATCTTTGCTTATTACTGGAACTAAAGTTCCAACTGAAAAGACCATTCAGCCAGACCCCGAGTTTCTGATTTTTCTTTCTTCCCCCCACATCGATGGCAATAGGGAAGGAAACACAAATGGATCTGAGCCTCATGGCCTGGTTCTTTGATTTGGAGAAATGAACAGTTGATGGATCTACTTCCTGTTTCTGGCTGAAAGCTGAAGCATTTGCCAGACCCACTGGCCAAGGCGCTAGGTCTTGGTTTTAATGTTCTCTCTCCAAAAAGAATTCATGCTCACAGGAACTATTGCTGTTCCACAGTCCCTGCCTTGAATGTCAGGGTAAGACAGGAAGAGCAGAAGGTAGAGGAATGCCATATTAAGAACTATAATGGAGGTCAATGGAGCCAAAGGAGAAATAATTAACACTCATGGAATGCCTACCATTTTCCAAGTACTGCTAAAAACTTAACAGCTATTTTCTATTTGAAATCAGTAATGATTTGGTGAAGTGTAAGTATTGTAATAAGAGGCTCTAAATAAAGGTTAACTAGGGTTGTTAAGTTGTCTAGGGTCACGGAGATAGTAAATGACTGGTGGAGTCATAATTTGAACCCAGGACCACACCACAGGATATCCTGCTATCACGTCAGTAATATATTCACTCCTTACGGTTATATGAATTTAACCTTTTTATCATAGAACTTTGATTCGTATTTTAAAAGGCTGACTTTTCTATTGAGAAAAAACGTTTTTATTTTGTTAAAGCAAAATAGTTTATTTTTTGAGCCTTTTGGTTTGGTTTGGTTTTACCCATAATCATTCAAGTGTCCCTTTCATGAAATATATTTGTAATGTCAGGCTTACCGAGATGTTCGGGATTCTGAAAGATCTTGAATAAATATAAATGTGCTCCTCCGTTATCTACCATCAGAAGTGTTTTGCTAACAGTATCATAAAATTTTTCTAAATTTGCCATGAACATTTGGACTTTTGAATTTTACTTTAGAGCTGTGATATTTATGTCACTTAAAATTTAAATTTCATAGACAAGAGAAGAAAGGAAAATGGAAGCAATTCTGCAAGCTTTTGCCAGACTGGAAAAAAGAGAGAAAAGAAGAGAACAAGCTTTGGAAAGGATCAGCACAGCCAAAACTGAAGTTAAAACAGAATGTAAAGATACACAGATTGTCAGTGATGCTGAAGTTATTCAGGTATTCTTATTCAGGTCCTGTTATATTTCACCGTTAAACTCTTTATACCCGATTTAATTATATTTATAAAGAATTTTTAATGTCTGATATTAGCCTTTCAATAGCATTTCTCGAATCCTATGAGAATTTAGACTTGAGATAAAGATTCTGCTTGTTTTTTAGTAAGAAAATTTTAATTACATCAGTTAGTACATATTGGAATTCATAAAGAAACTTGGGGAAGTTAGCTTCTGAAGTAGATTAGCGCTATTAGATTTCAACTTCTCAGTTATGTAAACATAGTATTAAAAGTTCCATTCTGTTGTATTTTGAATTAGGAACAAGTAAAAGAAGAAACTGCTAGCAAGCCAACCCCTGCCAAAGTGAATAGAACTAAACAGAGAAAAAGTTTTTCTCGCAGTAGGACTCACATTGGACAGCAGCGTCGGAGACACAGAACTGTCAGCATGTGTTCAGATATCCAGCCATCTTCTCCTGATTTGGAAGTTACTTCACAACAAAATGATATTGAAAATACTGTACCTGCAGTAGAGCCGGAAACTGAAACTGCACTAACAGAAATAATTACCGAATCTGAAGTTCCAGCACTTAATAAATGTCCTACAAAGTACCCCAAAACAAAGAAGGTATGGCAGTTAATGAATGTAAGAACAGCTTCCTGTCTTATGTGAAATATACTTATTTTTAAAATTCAGCCTGTAACACCTCATAAGGAACAGAATAAGAGGCATAGTTTTTATACTTTAACTAAAAAAGAATTGCAAGACTATAAAATGAGTCAATATAAATGTTTATTGTTATGAAAAAGTAACAGTTGAGTCTATCAAAACCTACTTTTTAGTATTGTGATTCAGGATTTCTTTAAATAATTTTGTGTACTCTATGTACTAAGTTTACACTTAAGAAAAATAACTGGTTTTAGATGTTATTCTTTCTTTGATCTTGTATTTTTTTTTATGAATTCCACATTATAGGCAGATTATAAGAATTAAATGTGAAGAAATTGTGGATTTCCATAGAATGTGTAAAAATTCATAAGGATAGTTTGAGATCAGTTAATAAAAATCTTTGAAAACCTACCATTAAATTTAATGAAGCAGTATGGAAAACTATTCACTGAGATAAACCCACCTGAATTAAGAAATAACATCCTTAATGAAGCTTCTGTTTTTCTCCCACTTTTATTGTTGTTGTTAATCTTTCCCCAAGGATATTTTTCCCATTGATTTTTAGAGAGCGGGGAAGCGGGGGAGAGGGGGAAAGGGAGGAAGGGGGAGAGAGAGAAACATCCCGCACATGTTCTGACCAGGGCCAGGAATGGAACCTGCAACTGAGGTACATGCCCTTGACCAGAATTGAACCCATGACCCTTAAGTCAGCACATAGATGCTCTAACCACTGAGTAAAATTGGTTAGGACTTTCCTCCCACTTTTGAATATAGTACAGCAGACTGGATGGAGCAGAGATCCTAAAGTAGTAATCTTTAGGCAATTTGGGGAGAGGGTAGATCATAAATATATCCTTTCATAACTTCTACATCCAAATACTTTGAAACTTGAGGAAGTCGAGGTTCGAATCCCGGTCAGGGCACATTCCCAGATTGGGTGCTGGGTCCCCATTGGGAGGCGTGCAGGAGGCAGCCAATCAGTGACTCTCTCATTGATGTCTCTGTCTCTCTTCCTCTTCCTTCCTCTCTGAAATCAATAAAAATATATTTTTAAAATGCTTTGAAATTTAATTTATCTTGTCTTTGTTCTTAACACATTCAGTAGTTTGCCAGTACTATGAAACCATGAGAAGTATACTTAGTAAACATCTAGGACTGACCCTGGAGTATACTTTAATGGAGAATCCGAGGGTTAGTTAGAGATAAGATCGAAACGCAGTTCTGTTTAATTTGAAATTTGTGAGACCTTGAGCAAACAACCCATTGCCTTAAGAATGAGCAATTATTTTTGCCCACTTTGGAAGGACAAAAGAAATAATACTCACAACTCTATCTTTGTAATTTTGATTAAAGGGAAAACTCATGTTTTAAAAAACCTATTTTCTTGATTACAAATATGACATCATCCCTGATTAGTTACTAGAGGCTCAATGCATGAAATTCGTGCAAGGGGGTTGGCCCTTGCAGCCTCGGTGGCTTGCCTCGGCCCTAGCAGCCCCGGCTTCATCCAGGTCATTCAGCTGTCTGGTCTAATTAGCATATTATACTTTTATTATTATAGATTACTTGACTAAATGATTGCAGTGCTATAAATTTATTCAAAATCCTGGTCAAATGCCAAATCAATAGTGATTGTCAATGCTGACAGCTTTTTTTTTTTTTTAAATGTACATGCACTGGTCTCATCTGAAGATATTGAACAGCCAGGGTAGAAAAGCACTGCCCCAAATCAGATTTTTCTAACAAAGTACACATTTTATACCTAGAATAGAAGCAGTAATCTAAATTTATTTAGTATTTGTGTTTATAAGATGGTGCTGAAGTCTCCTAGATTTTATTATTTTACAAGTTATTGTGTTTCTTTACAAAGTATTATTGTGTAAAAAATCAGGCATAAAACTAGTGATAACCAAGGAAACGTAGAATGACTTACTGATTTGGGGGGGGGGGGATCATATATGAATGTTTGAATTATTTAATTTATCATTTTAGGTAATACATCAATTATAAATTGGGTCTTAGAATGTTCTATAGGAGAATCTGTAATGGCATATATAGTGATCAAAGTTTTTCTTTTCTCTAGCACTTGGTCAATGAATGGTTGAGTGAGAAGAACGAGAAGACAGGAAAACCTTCGGATAGCCTTTCCGAAAGGCCTCTGCGCATAACCACAGACCCTGAAGTGTTAGCTACACAACTGAATTCTTTGCCAGGTCTCACTTACAGCCCCCATGTGTACTCTACTCCTAAGCACTATATTAGATTCACTTCACCATTCCTTTCAGAAAAAAGGAGGAGAAAAGAACCTACTGAAAACATTTCTGGCTCATGCAAGAAGGTAAACTTTTTCTGGATATAAAAATCTAGGCTGAGCCAAATGTCAATCTCATTGCTTACTATCATTCCTGGTAGTGAAATGCTTTTGGAATCGGCTCTACATATATAGGCTACATAAACAGCGACAAACTGATTTCTGTTCATTTATTGTTTGATGTATTTCAGCGATGGTTGAAACAAGCTCTAGAAGAAGAAAACTCAACAATTTTACATAGATTTATTTTACCCTGTCAAGAAAGATCCAGAAGTCCTATAATCAATGGTGAAAATAAAAGTCCTCTACTATTAAATGAAAGCTGTTCCCTTCCAGGTATCATTTTTTTTTTTTAGTATTGTTTTAATGTGAAAAATATGGCCAGATGTGTACCACTGTATATAACAAAGTAATATTCTAGTTACTATGACATGCTTTACAAAAGAAGTACTTTGTTACATATATTTTCTCATTTCTGTCCTCCAACCTTTTGGATGAAGATAGAAATGAAAACCTTAATTTGCAGTGCCATGTTGGTGAGAATGGTTGAATTTTTGGATTAGTTTTGGCTTTTGGGTTGGCTGCTTTTCAAACAGATTCAAAGGGCTCTTACAATTCAGTTAAATTAACATATCTACTTCTAAGATTTCTTCAGAGCCCTAGGTCTGTAAGCCTTTTGGCAAGATAACGCATGCTAATAGTGAAATTAAGTTTGGTGGGGTGGGGTAGGCTGGAGAGAGATTGCTTTATATAATACGTTTAAAAACTCTGAAATTGTTTGGGGATTAAATTCATTAGTAGTAGTTGATATTTTGAGCTTTGTATCAAATACCAGCAGTAAAATTTCTTATGAATTGTTTCACCCAACAGATTTAACGACACCACTAAAAAAACGAAGACTTTATCAGTTGCTAGATTCTGCTTACTCAGAAACCTCCACTCCTACTCCTTCACCATATGCTACACCAACTCACATAGATATTACTTCTACGGACCCATCATTTGCCACTCCTCCACGAATAAAATCAGATGATGAAGCTTATAGAAATGGTTATAAGCCCATATACTCACCAGTTACCCCAGTAACTCCTGGCACACCAGGAAATACCATGCACTTTGAGGTGAGAAATTTAAATGCAAAATAAAACCCCAAAAAACAAATCTCATGGGGATGGTGTTACTTTAATAGCTTTTCTTTTCCCCCTTTAATAACTGGTTTACTGAGATTAGAAGTTTTTAAGAAACTAAAAAATATTTGGAACATGCATTTACATAAATTTGAACTTTTTATTTAAATGAGCATAACCTTTAATTTTATGAGTCATACTAAATGACTATATATCAGATTGACCTTAAAGCAAATGACCTTATATGAGAAATGGAAATAAAACAAAAAAGACAGTTTAAAACCACACTCTGTGTAATTAATTTCTCATTCTAAGTTTTCATTTCTATAAATACCATGGATTTAGTTACATATTTTAATTTTCAATTCTAATTGTTTTTATATAGAATATTTCTTCCCCAGAAAGTTCTCCAGAAATTAAGAGACGCACTTACAGTCAAGAGGTAAGGGATTATTCAACTATTCAAAAAGGTTAAATTGGTGACTTTTTCCTAGTATTATTTTGCTTTAACAATCATTAGTAGACTTCAAAATTAGTCTCAAGATGTGGTTGTGTAATTTTGTTTTTATTCTTTAAACAGGGATATGAAAGATCTTCAACCATGTTAACATTGGGGCCTTTTAGAAATTCTAATTTAACTGAACTGGGTCTGCAAGAAATAAAGACTATTGGTTATACCAGTCCTAGGAGTAGGAACGAAGTCAACAGGCAGTGCCCTGGAGAAAAGGACTCTGCCGCAGACCTTCACCTGGGACTCGATGCCGTCGAGCAAACTGCCTTGCATAAAAGCATGGAAACACCTACACATGACAGGACTGACTCTAACAGCCAACTGGAATGTACTCACTCTGGACGAGGCACAATATATTCTTCCTGGGTAAAGAGTCCTGACAGAACAGGTGTTAACTTCTCAGTAAACTCTAACTTGAGGGACCTGACACCCTCGCATCAGTTGGAGGTTGGAGGAGGCTTCCGAATAAGTGAGTCAAAATGCCTGATGCAGGATGATACTAGAGGCATGTTTATGAAAACACCTGTGTTTTGCACTTCAGAAGATGGGCTTGTATCTGGTTTCGGACGGACTATTAATGACAGTTTGATCGACGGAAGTTGCACACCCCAGAATCCACCACAAAAGAAAAAGGTTACAATTTTAAAGATTTATAGACCTTTTAATAGTGTTTTTTTCATACTCCTGAGGGTAATTAGTAGGTATAGTATGTATTATGTGTAAGGCATTCATATAAGTATTCAAGTTGAATTTTTGATATGTACATTTTCAAATCTTTTGTAAATGCCAAGTTAATTAGAAAATGTTGACAGAGGAGTAAAACAAACACTCTACTCATATGAAAATTCTTATAAGAAGCATGGTTTCAAAGATTAAAACCTCGAGATGATTATTTTCACCAAAAGAGTAACTTTTAAAAATGATAACCACTTCCCAACCAAAAAAACAAAGTTGTATATTTGTTACTACCCTTATTTTATATAGAATAAGTAGCCTTACATAGAAATGCCTTTCCTCAGTATTTGTATTTTGCAAAGTATAAGTATTATATAAATAATAAATTATCTGATTTACCACCATTATTCATTTGGCATACATAGCAAGACGATTAGAATGCCTTATTTCAGAGGAATGGGAGAAACTACACTTATTATATTTGTTAATAGGCTTATTGCTTTATAAGTCAAAGAATTTTAGTGATGTGTGCTTTTAATTTTTATAACAGAATCCAGTTGGCAACTTTGTGGGAAGCAATGTAGTATAGTGGAAAGAGCACGGGCTTTCAAGTAAGACCTAGGTTCGAATCCCGGCTCCAACACTCACCAGCTGTGTGACCTTGAGTGAGTGAGTTACTCAATTTCCTCATCTGTAAAATGGGGATGATAATATACCTATTTCATAGGGTTGTTGTGAGGATTAAATGAGATAATGTATGTAAATCATTAAATACAATGCCTAGTTTATAGTAGGCATTTGGTAATTATTTGTTCAGAATCAAATTATTTTACATAATTTTCCTAATATAAATATAGTAATTCTCTTTAGAAAAAAAAGAATAGATGGACTCTGACATATAAAACAAGAATAAAAGATTTGCTTTTCCTTACCTTTCTTAAGGTTTCTTTATTAGAATACCGTAAAAGACAACGTGAAGCAAGGAAAAGTGGCTCTAAAACAGAACACTTCCCACTGGTTAGTGTATCACTTCATGCAAGTGGAAACTTGAGCAACAATGGTGATGGGTGTGGCAACAGGAGTGAAAACGGGGAGTCAGTAGAAAGCACTGCTGGCCTACCTTTAGCAACACCAGCTACAGGTTATAATGCTTCTTCGGAAGAAACCAGCAATAACTGTCCTGTTAAGGAAGTTTCTGCCACCGAGAAGAATGAGCCAGTTCAATGGTAAGCCTGTTTAAAAACCTAATTAGTAACTTTATAACTACAAATAGTATACCTTATAATGAAAATAGTCTTTGTTATTTGTAAAGTGTTGAAGTCTGCTATCCTGATAAGAACAAGGTTTTGTTAATGAACTGTCTTCATTTTTGTTGTTCTCCCAAGGCTAAGCGATAGAGGTCTGTGGACATAACTTTTGAAAGTTATGAGTTGTAAAACAGCTATATATTTGCCTGTGTTGTTAAAGGTCCATTGTGGTCACTCCTTGATAGTTTTCACATAAATATTCCTCTCCAAAGAACCTCTATCATAGCCAACATCCTCCAATTTCTTTACCAGTTACCTGGAAAGAATCATCAACTATTCAGTAGGATAAGCAGCTGGAAATAGGATGGGTCTTGGCAAGGGGCAGGAGGCCACATTGACATTGCTCCTTGGTCCCCTTGCCCCAGAGAGCTTCCTGCTAACCTTACAATCCGGACACAAGGTAAATTGTAAAGGGTGTATTTGGTACCTTTGGTAATCTGAAGTAACATTCTGAATGTTAATACACGACCCTCCAACTCCCCCTCATTTTCACCAAGAAACTGCTTAAGACAAAGGAATCAAGTCCAATTGAGTACTTCAGAGAGACGAGGATAAAAAAAAAAATCTGTTTTGAAAGCTGTGAGGAAAAGAAAGGGGGAAAAAAACTGTTTCCAAAGCTTAATACCAAAGTGGTTTCCCAAAAGATTAAAGACTTGCTCTGAAAGGACGTATTTGACTATTAAGTGACAAAGAAAAGTCTGGCTGGTAGTAGCTTCTTTGAAGTGATGATATGATTTTATTTGAAAGGACTGCCTCAACTTCAGTGGAGCAGGTGAGAGAAAGGAGTTACCAGAGAGCTTTACTTCTCAGTGATCACCGAAAAGATAAAGATATTGGTAAGTGAGCTTGTTCCTTTGCCAAAAAGTGGAGTCAGCTAATCACTCTGCACCCTTGTTCTTGCAGTTCTAATGTTCTCTTTGGGTCTGCTTCTGCTTCATCTCTAGGGGGAGAATCACCATGTGTCCCATGTTCACCGAGTCATGTTCCGTCTTCACCTCCATCTCATTCAAATCACATTCCCCAGTTGCAACCCAAGGGCCCAGTCCCTTCTTTCAGTGAACTTGTGGAAGGTCAGTAAGCAGATGACCTATCATACCTTTTTAAATCAGAGAGAAGAGAGCCTTTATAAAAAGTTGGTTTCAATAGTGGAATGCACATTACTTTGGAAGGTTAGTAAAAGGCAACATATATAGTGGAGTTTTGCACTTACTATATTTTTCTTCTGCATTATAGATCCTGATCCTGAAAACCTAGAACCCATGACTACAAATGAATGTCCATCCCCAGATGCTTGTAAAAGCCCTTCAAAAATGAGCAAGGTAATAATGTTGACCTTCGAACATGGCCATTCAGAAAAGTGGGTGGTAATTACGTGCACAGAGATTTTTCTGCAGTACCAAATACCAGCTTATGATTTCTGGACACTTTTCCTATAAAAATTTGACCAAACTATCTAATGTGCTAAATACACTACAGTAACTTACATTTCCTCTAAGAGTTCCACCCCTATTCCTTTGGTATCTAGGAAATTCATAGATGTGATCATCTAATGTGGCAGTAACTTTGGAAACTAAAAAGGAGGCATCTGAGATTGACTTCCTTTTTCTTTGTCCTTAACATCAATATATTATTTACGTAGCCTGGAACTCAGATTATATTTGAGCAATGTAAAAGGTGTTACAACCACAATCGTTTTGGGGGAGCAACTTTATTTACCCAACCTATTATTAGATTGGGTGTAGAAATTTCAATCATGGATTTGAAACTTGCTAAGTGTTTAGTGTGATTAGAGTTCTTTCATAATGGGGCTAAAAAACAGGTTTCATTACTTAGGGCAATGGTCGGCAAACTGCGGCTCACGAGCCACGTGCGGGCGCACACGTACAGTGGGATTGAAACTTCGTGGCCCATGCGCAGAAGTCGGTATTTTCTGGAAGAGCCACACTCAAGGGGCCAAAGAGCCACATGTGGCTTGCAAGCCACAGTTTGCTGACCACTGACTTAGGGGAAAAGCAGATTAAATTTAAAGATCATTATTTCTTTAACTTGTCTTCAATAAAAATTAATTGAAGGGATTCAGTTTAAAATTGAGTCCTCAAACCAATCTTACTCCTTACCTCTTTTTTATTTATTTAATATATTTCATTGTCTCTCTCCTTTCCTCTCTGTAGAAAATCAGAGAGCTAGAAACATCGATGAGAGAGAAACACCAATCAGCTGCCTCCTGCACATCTCCCACTGGGGATGTGCCCGCAACCCAAGGTACATGCCCTTGACCGGAATCGAACCCGGGACCTTTCAGTCCTCAGGCCGACGCTCTATCCACTGAGCCAAACCAGTTTCGGCTATAACTCTTTTTAAAATAGCATTAGATATTTAAGTAGCAATAAATACCAATATAACAAGCCTATATATATGTGTGTGTGTGTGTGTTTGTTTCTTAAATTTATAGTTTATATGATTTGTTTTTCTTTTCATAGCCTAACTCACCGGGACCTATAATTCCTGTTCAACAACTCACAAAACCAGATTCCCAATGGGAGGCAACAGGTATTGTGTCAGAAGCTGAGAATGGTGTTCACCTGAAAACAGAACTCCAACAAAAACAGCTATTAAATAACCCCCAAGCACTTTCAAAGAATCCTCCTCCTCAGCCACTCGTTCGTAACTCATCTGAGCAACTTTCACAAAAGCTGCCTCCTGCACCAGTGAAGTTACACTGTCCTCCATCACCTCACACAGAAAATCCTCCCAAGTCGTCGACGCCGCACACGCCTGTCCAGCATGGCTATCTTTCACCAAAGCCTCCTTCACAGCAGTTAGGGTCTCCCTATAGGCCTCACCACTCACAGTCACCTCAAGTTGGAACACCTCAGCGAGAACCTCAGAGAAACTTTTACCCAGCAGCACAGAACCTTCAGGCCAGTACTCAGCAGGCACCTCCTGGAGCGTTATTTACACAGACACCCTCAGGACAATCTTCGGCAACATACAGTCAGTTTAACCAACAAAGTCTGAACAGTGCGGCACCACCCCCTCCGCCCCCTCCGCCTCCTTCTTCTTCATCTTATTATCAAAACCAGCAGCCCTCTGCAAACTTTCAAAATTATAATCAGCTTAAAGGTAGTCTTTCCCAACAAACTGTGTTTACATCAGGACCAAATCAAGCACTTCCTGGCACCACAAGCCAGCAAACAGTTCCAGGACACCATGTTACTCCAGGGCATTTTTTGCCTTCTCAGAACCCTACTATTCATCATCCAACTTCTGCTACTGTCGTCCCACCCCCTCCTCCACCACCACCTGCTCCAGGACCACATCTTGTACAACAGCCAAGTTCCCATCAGCAACACTCTGTGGCACATGTAGTAGGACCTGTTCACGCTGTCACCCCCGGGTCGCATATTCATGCTCAAACTGTTGGACACCATTTGCCACCACCCCCTCCACCTCCTGCCCCTGCCCCTCATCACCATCCACCGCCCCATCCTTCCACAGGACTCCAAGGTCTACAAGCACAACACCAGCATGTTGTAAATTCAGCACCACCACCACCACCACCTCCACCACCTCCACCTTCCAGTGTTTTGGCTTCTGGGCATCACAACACATCAGCTCAAGCCTTACACCATCCACCTCATCAAGGACCTCCACTTTTTCCTTCAAGTGCTCATCCAGCTGTACCACCATATCCCTCACAAGCTACACATCACACCGCTCTGGGACCGGGAGCCCAACACCAGCCTTCTGGAACAGGGCCACACTGTCCATTACCAGTCGCAGGTCCTCATCTCCAGCCCCAAGGACCAAACAGTATTCCAACACCTGCTTCAGGGTTCTGTCCTCATCCTGGCTCTGTGGCTCTGCCACACGGGGTTCAAGGACCTCAGCAGGCATCTCCAGTGCCTGGACAGATTCCAATTCACAGAGCACAGGTGCCACCAACATTTCAGAACAATTACCATGGTTCAGGGTGGCATTAAAATGGACTCCTAAAACATTTTTTAAAATGTTCTGTAAGATAAACTGTATAATATGTACCTGTTAAGGTACTTTTTAAAGCTTGTACATGAAACTTTGTATTAAAAAACAAACAAAAAAACACCAGTGCTCTTTCATTGTATCGTTCCCACCTTTGCTTTTTAAAAATTCCTTTAAAAATGTGCTATTAAGCCAGTATTAGTTACCTTTACTTTGTAAGTGGAACATTCCAGCTGTTTTCCTGGCAGAATTGATGCTACATGAATCTTTAAATTTTATTGTTGCAGTTAAATTCATTTAGTGAATGTTTTCTATATTATTTTATACATAGGCATTACGTACAGAGCTAAGCAATGGCACTACGAGGATTTTATTTTTTTTCTTCCCGTCAGCAGTTCTGTGAGTGCATCTTAGATATAAAAAAATGCAATACAGATTTTTATAGTTTGATGTGGACATGGCTCATTTTGTTTTATGGTTATTTGCAAGCAAAATGTAATTTAATGTATAGATGATTTTTAATGTCTCCTGACAAACTGTAAATACTGCATTTCTTTTGCATATATAATTGCTTACAGCTTTTCTCATTTGATATATAGCATTGTACATATTACAAGTCTTTGCAAAACTGTGTGATCTTCGTGAAAGTAGTACAGTATATGGCCTTTAATTTCTTTTTTATTTTAAATATACTGTCACATTGAAGCACTGGTTGGGCATTTTAATTCATGTTAATAAATCACAATTATGTCCGTTTTACCAAATTGTCCTGTACAACTTCTGAGATTGGGGTCTGTTTAAACAAGTGCTTTTACAAAAGTTTGTTTTTATATAGTTTATAAGGAGCCTTCCGTTTTCTTTAGCAAATACTACCTCAGGGGGACTGCAGCAAGCATCAAGAAGCAGTAAAGGTTGTTCCTATAATGCTTCTGCTGGTCAGTGTTCAGGAGCAGGGGCCACAGGAAACTAGGTTATGTAAATGCTCTGTACACTGTATCCGATCTCACACAGACTGAACCCATACCCTGAAAGCATTGCACAGATACCTTTATCCTCCTATATAATAAAAGGCAAATATGCAAATCAACCAAACGGCAGAAAGATCGGTCGCTATGACGCACACTGACCACTAGGGGGGCAGATGCTCAATGCAAGAGCTGCCCCTTGGTGGTCAGTGCACTCCCACGGGGCGCACTGCTCAGCCAGAAGCTGGGCTCACCGCTGGCTAGTGCAGTGGCGATGGGAGGAGCCTCTTCCGCCTCTGCGGCAGTGCTAAGGACCCCTCAGGGGATGTCCGACTGCCGGCTTAGGCCCACTCCCCAAGGGGTCCCAGACTACAACACCCTTTCCCTCCCCTAGTGCACTAATGTCATGCACCAGGCCTCTAGTAGACTATAATTTACAACTGTTTCACAGTATTGAGTATTTGCCTAAACACACAGGAGCATCTAACTTGTACATTTTACAACAAGACTGAAATGTCCTGTTGATTTATCAAAATTGTTTGAAAAACGTTAATTTAACATTTACTGTCTTGTTTTGGAATTTTAGAAAATAGGAAATTAAAAAAAATTGTTTTGGGTGTACAAAATTTAAAGGAAAAAGGCATTATTCTTAGTTCGCCCAAGTAAAATGAAAATGGCCTCTCAAAGTGAACATTTTACTGCTGAAATATAAACTGCTAGTTATTTTAGAAAAATAAAAAATTATTCTTATGTTCTTTACCTTTCAGGCGATTGATAAGTACAACCAATAGTAATGACACTATTTGTCAACACTTTTTTCATCATCCAATTACTTGACATAATTTGGCACAGCATACAAATTCTGTGCATTGAAGAAAAACATGAACAGACTAAAATGACTAAGAATTGGCAATACTGTAAGTCATGTTATACATTTTAATTTCCATTTCCAAATAGCTAATGATAGTACATTAACACAGCTGCGTTTAGAGATCAATCCTAATCAGCTTCAAGTTTTAGGAGAACTTGGGTCAACTTTACTACCCTTGCCTTTATCGAACAAAATTCTACTTTACCAAAAGAAACACTTGTCCAAGGAGAAATGGCTTCACATTACCCAACCCAACAGTTTCAAACACTAGAACAAAGTTAACTAAGCATAGTGAAACATCTTCATCTCTTTAAAGGATTTTCAATTCCTCATGGATTGCCTACTAAATAATGTATATAGAATCTTTTCTGTCAACTGCAGAATCATATATAATTAATTGACTTGATAATGAAGGATGCATACATTCTCAAAATACTCAAAATTTCATTAAGGTTAAAAAAAATTAATGGAAGAAAAAGGTGGAATTTAGGAATTAATTTCAACTGTAGATATAAACTAAAGCTCTCTACCCCAGCAGAAACCAGTAGTTATGTTAACTATATATATATGATCCAGGTACAGGAAGAAGCAAGTTAGTAAATCAGTTTTCACCTTTAAAAATGTATGCTTTTTTGAAGCTCTTATATTGACCTTTTCTCTGCCTTTGGGAAGTTCTAATTTCCAGACAGCCAGCTTCTGAATCTGCTATAATCCACTGCTTGTCATTTTTCCATGAAGACTTTACATGGACTAGAGGAAAAGATAGAACATTCAACTAAAATCACTGGCTATAGTGTTTTGCATAACCGGCAGTTCTTTAGCTTATAGTATACATTATCATTAAGCCACCAAGAATCTGCTAAAAACCACACTGTACCTAAAACAAATGTATATTCCTTATAGAGCAGTTGTTTCATTTTTTAAAAAATCTTCACTTGAAAATGTGTTTCCACTGATTTCAGAGGGAGGGAAGGCGGGAGGGAGGGAGGAAGAGAAACATTGATGTGAGAGAGAAACATCCATCTGTTACTTCCTGTACGCACCCTGACTGGTGATCACACCCACACCTAGGTATGTATCCTGACCAGGAATCAAACCTGCAACCTTTTGGTGTACAGGACAACACTCCAACCAACCAAGCCACCTGGCCAGGGCAAGAATAATTGTTTTTTACATTGTAAACTAGGTAGACTATTTTATCATGAGGGACAGATCCTTCCAAAATTCATAATCTAGTTAATTTTCTAACAGCCAAAATTGCATTAGATAAATTTCATTCAAGTGTGCTATAGCCCTGATAAAAATTATTATGGTTCCTATGGGAATGTTGGATAGCATCGCTGGTCTACAGCCACCATCTGTCACAAAACCTGTATGATAACCTATAGCCTCATTAGAAAAATGTACAAGCACGTTTCATAAATGAACAGTATGTTCCACCTCACAGTAATAGGTGATATAATGCTCACTCCAAAGAGAATTATATGTATTGTTCCCTCACAGTGAACACTGTTGAAAAAGAATTGTAATACTCAAAGTATAAGTAATGTTTTTCATTAAACATAAATGAAAAGGGATCACTGAGATCCTAGGTATTAAATCCATACTGCAGCATCTTCTCTGAATCCATATTCTATACCCTTACAAAACAATGAGTGACTTCCTTGTATAAAGCCTTAATTCATGTTATAGAACTACATTTCTTGCAACAGGAATGTTGATATTTACTTTAGTTTTGAGTACACTACACTGAAAGGATAGCAAATGTTTTTTCATTCTATGGATTCAAATATAGGCCAATGACCAAGGCGTCTGGGGGGAAAAAAACCCAAAAACACTTTAATTTTTAAAACAACTGCAAGCACCTCAAACAATGGATTATTGTTACAACACTTGTTCTCTTTTCACAATCTAGTTATTGCAAAGGCATATGGATAAATGTTAATAGACAAAGTCAAGAAAAAGGAGGCACCTTAAATGTAAAATTTAAAAAAAAAAACACCCAAAACTGGCATTCAATCCACTGACTTCTAAAAGAGGCTAAATAGACCTCTTGTATATTATATCCTAAAACTGTATTGCCTACTATGGTTTGTGTCCTAGATTCTACAATTTTAAAGAAATGATAAAACTGTGTACAACCTGCAAAGGGAAAATCAATTTCTCAACTTCAATGCACGAAAAGACAAACTAGTAAAATTTGTTGTAGTCACACATAAAAAATGCCTACAGAATGAACGTGATCACTGTTACCTCTGAGTTGTTAATATTCTGCCCATTACACTGCAAATTGCATATACCATACCTTGGTTTCTAGACAAACACAAGCAAGATTTTCCAAAAATATGTATTTTTTCATTTCACACACTGAACATGTTTCTCTTGTCCAGTTTAATCTACGTAGACTTTAACTTAGTGTTTGGAAGAGGCAACACCACATGGCACCAGGCCAGCTCATTTTTAAAGGGAAATGGCTGTTGTTTTTTCTTCTTAAAAGTACTTTTAAAATATGCAAAAACAGGAAAAGGAATGCTAAACTATAAAACGTACTTTAGAATGGGAAGTATGCTTTTTTCTCTCTTTAGGTGCCATATAGGGAATGACATAACCCAGAGCCACTCTGTTTAAAATCCACAGAAAAAGGACTGTTATGGAATGAATTTTGTATAACTCCCTGGAGCTAAGTCCACTACATGCAACTTAGGCTACAAAGCACTCAAGACCTGGTAACTTTTCTGAAATTGGAGTTCCCATCCTATATTTAATGGAAATT
The DNA here is from genome assembly GCF_000327345.1 of Myotis davidii. NCBI lineage: Eukaryota > Metazoa > Chordata > Mammalia > Chiroptera > Vespertilionidae > Myotis > Myotis davidii. The sequence goes on along the minus strand of NW_006299390.1, from coordinate 2,659,151 downwards.
AACATTTACAGGGTGCATTTACATACACTATAATACAGGAATGATGTCCCTTTGCCAGAAGATAAAATTGTACATTTCCTTGCTATTTCTTGGTTCCAACTTGATAATTTCTTAAGATTGTAAATTATATAGTATTCGGCTAAAATATTTCTTCATAAATAGTTACAAAACCTGCCAAAACACAAGGGGGAAAGTATTTTTCTTTAAAAAAAAACAAAACCTGGCATTTGAATGTCACACAACACAAGAAACAATGCTGAGGGACATGGTATTGTTTCCAGAAGAAAGTGGGCCAGTGAGCTACTAAGCTGAAGATAAAAGACTACCCTTCCCCAGGATCACAGTGCACAAAAGCAAAATGTCAAACAACAGTACCTCAAAGCAAAATAAAGGTCTGAGGATGAAGCCAGCTCACTTGTAATCCTGTTAAAAGAATGAGAGTCACCGTTTAGGTCCAATGTACTGGAAAACATTTGCTAGCTCAGAACGCTATATTTGTAGAATCTGCTAAGAATTCAGCCAAGGATGCCGAAGGCATTCGCCAGCTGAGGCTCGTTTTTCTGGAACCATTTCTAACATCGGGATCAGGAAATCTGTAAACTGTGCAGCATCTTCATGGGGCCACCCATACTTTTCCACAAGTACATCAAAGAGGCTCCAGGGCTTCAGCTTGGTGATGTGCCGCAGCTCTCCTGCAGGGAGAACAGACATGTCAGGAAAGCGCCAAGTGTGCATTTCCTACTGTTGTTCTAGGCAGGTTCTTTTCAAGGAAGCAGATACCTACCTGCTTAACACTATGAAACAACAAAGAAGGCCAGCTTTTCTCCTCAAGAATAATCATTAAATGTACATGAGTGTGTCATCTACAAGTCAGCTTGGCCAATGTAAACAGGCATTAATTTAACAGGGACTAGCTCGTTCACATCGATTCTAGGTTTCTTTACATGAGGAGGGCCTGGTGAGTGCATCTAAGAGGTTTCCATTTGCAAAACTGATGGAGGCACTCCCACTGCCATTTGGTATTTTTTGCAACTTGCAAATTTGCTTAGAAAAAGCTTTAAGATACATGCTATTTAAACACCTTGGGCCACTATTTTGCATGTTACCATGCAAAAGAAAAAGGCATCTCTTCCTTTAGAACAGTGCGATTTGAGAACGCCCTGTGATGGTAGCCTACGATGCACTTCATCTGCACTCCAGGGGACAGTGCAGGCTGGCTATGGTTTCTGAGCACTTGAAATATGGTCAGTGTGGCTAAGGAATTCCAGCTTTAATGTGTTTAAATGTAAGTAGCTCGTGGCTCCTCTACAGGGCAGCATAGCTCTAGATGCCAACCTGTATCAAATACCATTCCTTTCTACACACTTGTAAAATCTAAGATATCAGAGCATACATTTATAAACCTTAAAGTTATTATTTTCAAACTGTGCTAGCTGCAGTATAAACCCAAGCAGCCCCGTGGACATAACAGAATGACTAAAAAGCTAGTAAACGGGCAGTAACTATAAACGCCTTTTTCTTAATAGGAGAAAAAGTTACCTTTAAGCCAAACTGCCCTAGGAAAGCTTACATTATGATTAACTCGTTTTCTCCACCTGTTAGAAATCTTCACAGGATACCCCACCCCTGCCCATAGAGAGGCCTCCGTGGGCGCCCGTGTGAGCACACAGACAAGCTGCACTCCACCCCACACCCTCTCAGGCCCAGAGCAAGCCAGAGTCCTGCGGGCACCCTATAGGCACACCTCATGCCAGGGACGATTTCTCCTCTTTCACAGTTTAACCAACACGGTGAATTTTCTCATGATATGCATTAACAGACATCCAGTTTTGTGCTTACAGAGGTCTTAGAAGGCTTCGTCTATTTCACCCACTTATTCAGCTCAATTTAGAAACACTCTTCCTCTTTCATTAATCGTAAAGAAAATAAAAGAACATCTCAAAAAACTATAAACACAGAAGTGACTGTAATCCCACCCACAGGGACCTTTTCTTCTAGTCTATACTCTTTCAATGTACATTGTTATGAGCTGCTATGTCTACAGAGTTGTAATCATGATGTGCACAGAATTCTGAATAAAAACATCTAGCACAGCTGGTGTAGCTCAGTGGTTGAGCGTTGACCTATGAACCAGGAGGTCATAGTTTGATTCCCGCTCAGGGCACATGCCGGGGTTGCAGGCTCAATCCCCAGTGGGGGGCGTGCAGGAGGCAGCTGATCAATGATTCGCTCTCATCCCTGATGTTTCTCTCTCTCTCCCTCTCCCTTCCTCTCTCAAATCAATAAAAATATATTTTAAAAAATATATCTATCCACACGTTCTTCTTGCAGCTTCTGGCTCCCTTATGAGGACTGGGGATGGAGTGGAGCCTCCAGTCTGCAGGGCAGGTCTATTGATTCAGGGGAAGCCACCCTCAAAGTCTGAGCAATCATGAATGTTCATCTCCTT
>NW_006299390.1:2651925-2656613 GCF_000327345.1 Myotis davidii | reverse complement strand
CCCCCACCACATACCTCCTAAATATGCATACTGCAAAAGTATATATACTTGCAGTATTTCAAATGCTCAGTAATAGGAGAATGGTGTTTAAAAACAACAACCGTGGTTTGTTGAATGAATATTATTTAATACTACTTAATAACATGGAATTATATGGTAAAATGTTTGGTAGTAAAAGAATGAATGTGAAAACTATGTTCTATACATTGATCACAAGAGTTATCTTCAAAGTGCCCATAAAGATATAACAGGTGGCCCTAACCGGTTTGGCTCAGTGGATGGAGCGCTGGCCTGCGGACTAAAAGGTCCCAGGTTCAATTCCAGTCAAGGGCATGTACCTTGGTTGCGGGCACATTTCCAGTGGGAGGTGTGCAGGAGGCAGCTGATTGATCGTTTCTTTCTCATTGATGTTTCTAACTCTCTATCCCTCTCCCTTCCTCTCTGTAAACTCTATTTACACTCATCTATTCTAACTTGGAAGAAATACTTTCCAGGCTTAGAAATGAATGAAACTACCCAGAGGCACTGTCTGCCCAGAACAACCGAGACATGTAGTCCCGAGGATGCCAGTTTTTACACAAACAAAAATCCATCAGAAGGCATGAAAGTATGTACATTCTTTAGTGAAAATATGGATTACCCCAAAGGTGACTTAAAGTCTGCATAATAGTGATGATAACAATTCAGTGCTGAAAGGCTGTGAAAACTATTCAGACCTAACTAGTATCACAAACTGATAAAAATATCCCCAGTCTAAAATATCTTACATACTTTGACCAGGTAAATCGCACATAAAAAACTGTATGTGCAAATATGTGGCCTATAACAGGAAAATATGCAGAATAATCCTAAACACCAGTAGGCAATGAAGACAGAATAACAATGCAATATAACTGAACTGCCTCTAAAAAGAATATGTGGATTATGTGGATAGGTGAAAGAATACATGATGCCAAAAAACTACAACAAAAACGTGAAATAAACTCGCCCAGGCCCTATGACTATATGTACACATTCTTGCATTTAACTCAATAAGAAATGCTGTCTGATAACCAGCTGATGAAGGTTAAAAACAAACCCTCAGCTCCCAAACTTGGAGATCTACCCGTGGCAGAAATGATAAATCCAGGCTCATCGGAGGAGTCAGGGCCTCCAGTCCCCTTACCAGCTCCAGCCCCGCATATAAAACACAAGAAACAGCACCTGCACTGCCACCACTTACTATAAAAATAAAATAAGAACCTAAGTGGCTCCCACATAAGTTAAAGAATTTTTTTGCCCTGACAGTTTTTTCACTTAAGAAAATATACCAAGATATGTTTTGCTGTAACAAATTCTGCAAGTACAGACTTAATGACACCTCACGGTGATCGTCTTCACTGTTGAAGCCTTTCTCCCTCCCTCGGCACCAGCTCTCACACACTGTGCGCAAACAGGACACCAGCCAGGCTCCTTTCTGGATGGGAGCCCTGACCGGCCACCCTCGCCAGCCCAGGGCAGCCCCCAGAGCCACCGAAAGCTCCGGGAAAGGCCTGCGGGAGCGCTCCTCCAGAGTGAAGGCTTTGGGACTGGGACTGTACTTGCCAGTCCCAGGTTATCGGGTTACTTTTTAGGGGAAAAAGTGAAGCACTTCCATTATGTCTCTTAAATATTAAGTGATCTGTGAAGGGAAATATGTTATTCTGTCCGTAAAATTATAATGTTCCAGAATTATGAGTTTTTACACCACATACGGGACTATGAAGGCAAATCCTGGGACAAGCATGAGATTTACACCAAGAATGCTAAATGCATTCGACCCCACGGGTCACCGTGACACAAGCGCCTCAGAAAGAGCCGCGTATGCAAGCCCTAAGCGCAGCCGGGACAATGGAGGACTTGACACTGGCCTGTGCGCAGGCAGGGAAGGGCACAGACCAGGAGCACCCAGGTGCCGGGGTGCTGATGCAAAGGCCAACCAGAAAGCCAGCTTCCAGCATGAAGGGCCCCAGAACAGGGAGCTCTGAGCTGAAACCCACCACCACCTGACATCAGTTCACTAGATAGCACTCAGCAGCCTGCCCTCTGAAGGCAACCTACACGGTGAGGAGGGTGCAGGCCCTCAGCTGCTGCTGCGGGGTCTTCTCCAGTGCGGTGCCTGGAGGACACTCAGCCTGCGGCAGAGCAGGCGGGGCGCCTCAGGGCAGCACCACCCAGAGCACAGGTGCCCTCAGGCTGCTCAGAGGCCTGGGAGTGAGCCTGCGGGTGGGGCAGGGGAACTTTCCATCTCACTCCTGTGACCCAGACTTGAAGACCAGAGTCTCAGAACCAAAATTAATACAGGTTGTCTGGTAAATGGTAAACCGTTTTCCCTGACAATTCTTTTTCCTGTGATAAGCCGTATAAAGGTAGTAAAAAAATAACTGCATCTGGTTTCACATGTCACAGGCTGCCCACTGGGTGGTTCCAGAAAAGCTCGGTTGTGGTCAATGTGCTCCAGGAAGTGGAACACATGAACACCTTCCCATGGTTAGTTCTTGGTTCTCCCATATATTTAACGGGGAAATAAAACCTACAGGACAAAACAAGGCTGGTGAGCTGAACATCAAGTGTATAATAAAAGATAACTACTCTAGCCTAGCTGGTTTGGCTCAGTGGATAGAGCGTCTGTCAGCCTGCGGACTGAAGGGTCCCGGGTTCAATTCCAGTCAAGGACATGTACCTTGGTTGCAGGCTCAATCCCCAATCCCTGGCCCTGATCATGGCGCTTGCAGGAGGCAACCAATCGATGTGCCTCTCTCACATCAATGTTTTTCCCCTTCCCTTCCACTCTCTCTAAAAAACAATGAGAAAATATCCTTGGATGAGAATTAACAACAAAAAAACGGGGAGGGGGGGTTAATTACTCTACAAGAATTCCTTTATCTCATAGGAAAATAAAATGTCAAATTGGTGCAACAAATCAGGTTAGGGCAGGGGGCAGAGAGTATCGGGGATTTTCAGGAATTTCTATAACTCCATGTCCTGCTCACACCAATTTTAAAGGTTCTAACAACAATAAAAAATTAAGCTGAAAAATCATGAATTAAGAGAACTAACTATACTCACACAAAAGACTATAGCACTGGGGAGGGACTCTTCAAAAATAATTCCTGGAGTTTTTGAAAACTGATCATTAATAAGGGGACTGACTATACAGGGCAAAGAAACAGGTCATGCCAAGGAAGGATCAATAAGAATAATAATATTAAAATAAAATCACTTATAATACAGTGTGAGACCCTGCAACGGGAGAACAGGGGCGGGTTTGCAGGAATGGAGCTCAATGGACGTCACAGGCCTGCCCACTGCATGAGCCTCCGACAGGTCCAAGAGGACACAGTGGGCGGTCACAAGGCAAGGCTCTGGGCTGCCACTGCTCCGGTGCAGGTCACTCCAGCTCCATGAACAGCACAGAAAATGTAAAGGTAAGTTTAGCTGGTTTCTAGCGATCACTTAACTCCTCTTATAAATACTTTAATACACAGATTGGTACTCAGAGCAGGAGAGAGGAGGTGTGGAGGAGATAAAAGATTTTAGGAAGGTTGTCTCTTACAAAATTCTTATTCCACAGGTATCAGATGGTTCACTCATGTTTATTTCTTGGGAGCTTCCTTCAGTAGAATTCCCCAGTTGTGAGTCCAGGTTTTTCTCCAATGCCCAAATGCAAAAGCATAATCCTCTCCTTTTGGAGAGGATTATGCTGTTTATGCTGAAATTAGCGTTGCATAGTACCGTTACCTTTTCTGGTGAAAAACTCCTTGGAATATTTCCCCAACATAGCGAATTTTCGAGGGATTTTCCCGAGCAGTTCAATGATCAATGCTATGTGATCTGCACTGGGAAACATTACCAGCAAAACCGAAACACACGACATTTAATCAGCACACTGCATGCAGACACGGCCACCGCCTGTGCAGACAGAAACCGAGCGCCCAGAGCAACAAAAGCACTGGCTCCGCCGTGTGGCTGGATGCAGGCACCGGGCCCAGGACACCTTGGAGGAGCTGATGCACAGGTGACGCAGCCCTGGGCCACGTGATTTCTCTCCCAGCTTTGACACCAGCACTGGGTTCTGCCGGCTGCTTTATAAATTTAGGAGAGACGCCTCTGTCACCATGAATGCTGAAACCAGTAGCTGCTATTCCGTTTCTGTCTGCATCGTGGCGCTTTCCAAAAAGAAGAGGTACTACCTCTGCGATTGAAGAATTCCCGAGAGTATTTTCCAGACAGAGCAAAGTGCCTTGGGATACTGCCTAGCAGCTCTATGATGTGGGCTATGTGGTCTACAAAGGAGAGAAAAAGGGGATGGGAACGGGCGGGACAGAGGGAAGGAGGGGGTAAAAGAGGGAGAAAACAAATTAGTAAAAACGCAGAAACAGATTCAAATCAACAATGTTTGCAGCACAGCCATGCAGAGGCTCTGGGACTGGCAGGCCTCAGCACCATCTGGAGCATTAACGGTCATGAATACCAGCACATCCCAGACCACCCAGCTCACAAGCAACTCAGAACAGAGATGGCCAGGTTCACAGATGGGGTTCAAGCTCGAATTCCCTGGGTTTCAGCTCAGCTCCCCAACAGGAGAGGAAAACAAGTAGCGGATCAGTGGACAGAAGGAACACAGAGGCCCCGGCTCTGTGCAGCCTGTCCTCCCCGGCCGGCTGGCG
>NW_006299390.1:2645577-2651686 GCF_000327345.1 Myotis davidii | reverse complement strand
ACACACGCCTGTGGGCAGCAGGAGGGAGGGCGCTCCAGGAGGCTCTGCCCATTCTCTGTCACTGAAGGGGCTTCAAGCTCAAAAAGAAAATCATCTGAACTTGGTGTTCAAACACCAACACATGGTTCTATTTCAGAACAAGATATAATACTCTCCAGGATTTCAGGACCCGTGGGCAGGAGCCCCACACTACAGTACCAGCAGGCAGCAATACTCACCTTCGTCTCTGGAATAGTCCTCTCCAGAATGCGGTTCAAACAAATAATCTCCGGTCGCCAGCTCAAAGGCCTAGAACACAACAGATGACAGGCTAAGCACTCCAGAGACTGGCCCCAAGTTCTCCTCCTTGTACAGAGAACTACATTTTTTTAAGGATCTCAATCAAACCAAAAAGCCTCCTTAAAAGGCCTCAACTCCAAATTTTTTCTCCCTTTCAAAAAGTTCAAAAAAGCCCCAGAAGTAATCCTGCATCTCCTTTGCTGGAAGACGAAAGGGCTGTGCACTGTCCTTATTTTACTGGAAGTAAACAGACATGCCCTGGCACCACAAGCTGTGCGGAGGGCTGGCCAGAACACTGTGCTCAGCCTCGAGTGGTAGGAGGAGGACTCGATCCAGGCCAAGGTCTCTCTGCCTCCAGAGCCTGCCCTCAACCAGCAGGCTAACCTGGCCCCTGACTGCTGCCACTCTCCTGAAGCAAAGACCTTCATGTCTTAGTAACTAAGGGAGCTATTTTCAACATCTCATGTCATTCATTTCTGACTCAACCAAAGGAACACCTAGAACAGTGATGGCGAACCTATGACACGCATGTCTGAGGTGAGATGCGAACTCATTTTTTTGGTTGATTTTTCTTTGTTTAATGGCATTTAAATATATAAAATAAATGTCAAAAATATGTCTTTGTTTTACTATGGTTGCAAATATCAAAAAATTTCTATATGTGACACGGCACCAGAGTTAAGTTAGGGTTTTTCAAAATGCTGACACACCGAGCTCAAAAGGTTCGCCATCACTGACCTAGAAGCTAAGAAGCCCCTCTTGCCCTGTGCCTGGGGCTGGGAGGAACCTGATCCCTGTGCAGCCGTCTGAGGAGGGCAAGGAGAACTGGCTGCCTGGGTGGCCACTGTCTGCCCCTAGCACACCTGTGTGGAGGAGGCCACCTGTTCCCATTTCCACCAGGTTCGTGCACACACACACCATCTCAGGACTATGAGTTTAATAATCTTATCTAATAAAGAGGGAATATGCTAATTGACCCTCACACCGTGGTAAAGATGGCGGCACCCACAGCCCATAAGAAGGGAATATGCTAATTGACTGCCCCGCACTCAAAGATGGCGGCGCCCACAGCTAGTAAGGAGGGAATATGCTAATTGACTGCCCTGCCCTCAAAGGTGGCAGTGCCCACAGCCACAAGATGATAGCTTGGTGGGCAGGGCCTCCCTCTGTAGAAGCAATCCATCGAGGAACCCCAGATGGGTGGGCAGGGCCTACCTCTTTGGGGTGATTGATCGCAGGGCTCCTGGACTGTGAAAGGGCACAGGCAGTGCCCCCCCCCACCCACCCAAACCCCGCAGTGCACAAATTTCATGCACAAGGCCTCTAGTGTGATAATAATATATAAAGACAGCAACTACTATTGCTCTGCTGATCAAATACACATGTTTTAAAAACAAAACAGGATAAGCTAAATCCCATTTTTGGTTCTTACCATACTTACTTCTATTCTGTATTAGCTCGCGCTGTTCTGAAAGGCGCTGTGGATCTGACTGTGGCACAACTCCCACTTGTCTCAAGGCACTGCCCTCCCCACTCCCCCTTCAATGAGCTGCCAACTGCATTGACCCATCTTCTCGGGGCAATGACCACACCATGGGGAAGGCAACCTGGGGAAGACTTGTCAGCCTGCGGCTGGGGCATCTCTCCCGGCGCTCAAAACCACAGTTTGGCCTACTCAGCCCAGGACCGCTAGTTCATGAGCTTGGGGTCCCTGACCAAACTAGCTCTGGGTCTGAGCAGGACCTGGAGTACGGTGTTGCCCCAGCGCTGCAGTGCCCGAGGATGGGGCCTCTCCTCTCCAGCCAGTAAACAACCAATCCCAGGTCAGGACACAAAACCTCACATTTGGCCTCAAGTCCCAAGAGGAACAATTGGATTTCACACTGAATGGCCTTACTCGGGGAAGACTAGGACACAATCAATTCAATGCCTTACAAACCCAGAGGGAGTGGTGAAGCCCTCACAGGAAAGACCCACGAGGCTGCAGATGGGAGCTCCAAGGAGAGTGCCAGCTGCCCCTGGCCCTCCCTTAGGTCCTCACTTTTGTAACTAATTTCCAAAAATATTTCAACCCAGCTGTGTGCACTGCGTGCAGCCTAACACTGGGGTATATCCACTGAGTGTGCTTGGAAAGATGGCTATTTGATAGCACCCACATGTTTCCAAGGAAATCCTTAAGTCAAAGAAGCCTACTGAAGAAATGGTTCACAAGAGGAAAGGAAGAGGGGCTCCTCATGTTATCTGGCCTGGTTCTCTGGAGAGTGACGAGCTTTTCTTAACAAACAAGACATGCACAACAGGGCAAACACACGCGACCAAGAAAACGTCGACATCTGGACTTTGCGACTTCCTTACCTGCCGGTAGCTATGAAACCATGAGGCTTCTGCCTTCGATGCATTAAGTGACTCCCAACACAACCTTCATAATTATTTATTTTCAGTCACTGGGAACTTTGGATTCTTCCTCTGTATGTGGCCTGATGCCTCAGAGGGCCTCCCTTGGACCAACCTCTGTTCTCAGATTCTAGGGAGATCTCTTTCCTGAAACGCCCCTTATACCCAAGTGCCCCATTCTGAATAGGTAAGGACACCTGTTAGTTCTGCCATGTGACCAATGCTAAAGAGGTTTGGTGAAATCTGTCCGATGGCTTTTCTTGTTTCTAGAGCACAGACTCAAACTCACCATGGCGTCCACACAAAGCTACCTATTCGGGGGCTCTGACCGGTACAGAGGAGCCACGCCTCGACCCGCACAGTGTGACAGGTCCATGCACTTACACCTGATCACCTCCAGCGGCTGCGCCTCACTGTGCTGTCCTTTCCTGAGGGCTCATGAGCAGGATGGTGCGGCCACCGTGCAGGAGCGCCATCCCCACTGCAGTCTCCGCAGAGCTTGGTGCCACCTAACACCCAGAGGACTCTGGGCTTCTCCTCCAGGAATGCTGGAGCTTAAGGCAGCTTGGAATTAAGGGAGCTCTCAGTCATGACCTTCGGGGAAAAGAGGTGGGGTGGGGGGTGAAGACTGCAACTCCTAGAAAAATCACCATTGGCAAAATTTTTCAAACCCTCATAAGTGGCCCTAGAAGTGCTGAGGGAGTGTATGTTTAATTTATTGGAAAGGAGGGGTGAGAGGGTCGGGGCGAGAGCTGCTGAAGGAGACGAGTGAATGCTCTTCCCCAGGAGTGGCTGAAGTCTGCCCCACCATTTACAGCAGCAGCAGCAGCAGCAGCAGGAGTCAGCGGGCAGGAGACTGTGTGGACAGGCCCATTCTTCTCTAATGGAGGGAACACAGACACCCTGGTATGGCCTGTACTGCCTGCTCTGCCATTATTCTGCCATATCTGTGATCTTGTCCTATTTTTCTGGTTATATCACCAACATTTAACATCCAAAATTAGAAGCACAGGATATCAGAGTTAAAAAAGTTCTCAGAGTCTATTCAGGGCGGCTCTGACGTGGCCCCTTCTGTGCTGCTGGGACAAGCAAGGCCTGCCCCCGCCTGCCCTCCAGAGCCACACAGACCATCTCGAGCTTCAAAGGAACCACCACATTTCCACCAAGTCTTTTAACCGTTCTTTTCCATACCCAGTCACAGCAACGCCTTAGTTTTTGACACTTACTGAGAAACTCAATTTTCAGAATTATCTGGAAATATCCATCAGAGCCACGTGGGAATAGAAAGGCACAGTTTCAGTTCTGTTTGCCATATCTGTTGCCTCAGATCATGCTAACCTGAAACATCTACGTTTTTCATATCGTTTTAGTGCTATTAACAATGCTTTTGCTGCAGCGGTAACAAATAATCCAATAAACTCAACTGTTACATTCACCTTTGAATAACAGTAAATCTAATTATTCAGCATTTTTTCAATGAGGCAAGTGCCTAGCTTTGCACACATGCCCTTGCATTTCAAGGTCAGAGGAGAATTGGAGGGTGAGGGGGAGAATATGAAATAAGGAAAGCATGAACCACCACTCTAATCAACACACACACACTCCATTTCCCACACAGGACTCCCCAGTACAGCCACGAGGAAGGTGCTGACCTGGCCAGGAGAGAGGGCCAAGAAAGAGAAACCGAAACCGGCTTATGGACAACGGACCGTTCACGTTCATCAGTTCACAGGTAAGGAGTGAGAAAGAGATGCCCTGTGGGGCCTGGGGAGCTTAGACACCACTAAACTCCTAACACACAAGACGGGCAGCGGGAAAGGACAGGACACCGGGTGGAAGAGGAGACACCTGAGGCCCGAGGACAACCTCACCGTGTCCCCACGGAAGACCCGGTCTCAGGAGCGTGTGCAGCTACTGCTGTCTCCGAAGCGAATGGACAGCCCTGAACCAGAAGCCAGGACATTCTCTAGATTTGACTTTATAAAAAAGAGAGACAAAACACTGGTAGATGGGTGACCTTCCTCTCCAGGAAGGAGATAGGGTCGGCCAGGGGCCTCCACACTCAGAAAATCATCCCCTGGGCCACAGTGTGAGTGAAGCATGAGGCTGCAGACAACCTGCAGGCTCCCAGCAACCAGAGGGATTAGCTGAAGTTGCTGCCACCACAGTGCAGGTCCGATTCTCAGGGCTGGCTGCCCAGGGTCCTGAGAGGACACCTCTCACAAGGCCAGACCCAACCCAGCCCACGCCCAGGACGTGCCCGAGAAGAGTTCTTCCAATCCTTAGGACACTTAAGGCAGCAGCCTGCCCCTCCCCCGCCCACAGTGGACAACCTTCATGGTCAGGACGCTGCGGACGGCAGCACCAGCGAGACCCTGCCCGTCACGGGCACCCGGGTGATGAGCCTCTACAGGGAGGAAAGTGGCCGCGCCCTACGCCGCTCTTACCATACAGGCCGTGCTCCAGATGTCAGCAGGGGTGCTGTAACCTGCTCCTATTAAAACCTCTATGGATCTGTACTGACGTGTCTGGATGTCTTCTGTGAAGTGTTTGTGCTGAAAGGGAACAGACTGCATTACCAGGGAGGACACATAAAAAAGGAAAACAGCGTGTCTTCTACATGGCCACAACCAAATGTTTTAGAAAGAAAATTCTACTTACCACCCAACAAGCATTTCCCAGGTCAGCAATTTTAACTCTAATTTTATCGGCGTTCCGTGGATCCAGGGGATTCACCAGTAAGTCCGCTGCCCGGGTTTTGGCTGGCATGAGCAAACAGCAGGACAGTTAGTGCATGGGGGAAGTGGCTGGCAGGTGTGCACACACATCTGCCGGGCACAGAGCCTCCTTTTCCAGAAAAGTGATAGGATGGTCATTTAGGCCTGGAACCCTGTAAGTTGAACTCAACAGAATTTAACATTTGTGGTCTCTATCTCTGGAAAACATTTCACAAAAAGGAACAAACTAGGCTGCCCAAGACCCCACGAGCACCGCCCCGCCCTTTCTCCTTTGCCTCGAATTCCTTCGCCTCTTGGGACAGCCCTGTGGGAGGGACCAGCCCCGCGTGGCTCCCTCCTGCATGTCTCTGGCTGCTCACTGTGTGAGGGCCCATTCCCTGGGGGGGCCCCACCTGGCCCGTCTGGGCATTACTACCGAGCAGGGCAGCAGAGCACCACTCTGGGTGTCACTGTACCTGCTCCCTGCCCCCCTCTGCTTGGGATGTTCGATGATGGTTAAACAGATTAAAGGCCAGGACTCATCAGCCTGGTTAGCCTTGGACAAGGAATATTTCAGAAGAGAGATTTCCTGAGAAGACCTGGTTTGTAAGGCAAACCTCTGAGGTCCTTCACGATGGTCTTGCCAAATAATCGGCCCCTCTCAGCCCCAGGGTCACCCTGAGAGAACCTCATGGTCGGCACAGGGCCGGCCTCCTCAG
>NW_006299390.1:2645100-2645559 GCF_000327345.1 Myotis davidii | reverse complement strand
TCAGACAAGACCAGACCACGCCTGCATCACACACAGTAACCACGGGCCAGTGACCATGAAAGTCACCTGGTGAGGCCCAGACAGCAAATCCTGGAGCTCAGTCGGCATCGTCAGCAAACCTCAACTGACCTACAGGCTCGGAATTCTGGAAAGGATGAGGTACGGCCATGGCTTTTACTGTAGAATTCTGAAATGGTTTTTACAGACTAAACACAACATTAAACACCCTTTGCTCAGGCAAAGCTGGGCACTGCTAAGTGAACCAAACCTCCTGTGGGGGCATCTGTGCCAGGAAGCCATGGCACTGAAGGAGGCTCTGACGCCTCAGCACCGAGGGCAGCCAAGGCCGGCCGTGCTCACTGTTCACAGGGCAGTGGGTCGGTGAGGTGCCTGGCACCCAGAACACCAGCACGGCCCCACAGGAGGGGCCAGAGGATGTGGAGAGCGTTCTGGTTTGAC
>NW_006299390.1:2632506-2644990 GCF_000327345.1 Myotis davidii | reverse complement strand
CTGCCAATGCCCACGTTCCTCTTTATAAAAAGACTGATCACCATGGGCCCCATCAAAGGCCAGATCTGAGCTAAGAAGAAACATAGGAAACTCAGAAATAAGAAGGAAAGCAGCCCATAAAAAGGCACAATGTACACCCCAAACAGAGAATGGGTTGAGAAGAGAGTTCCAGGAGAAACAAAAATGCTCCCCTGATGGATGCATGGGCAGCATGCGAAGGCTGGACAAATCCGTGTGGCACTCAGTCAGGAGAGGCAGCAGGCAGGAAACCGAAATCTGAGGTCTGCAAAACTGGAGTAAAATCTAGTTCCAACACCTACAAGTTCTAAGACTCTGGCAAATGACTGAAGCTGTTTGAGATTCAGTGAAACGAAGCGAGAGGAAGGGACACCCCTCCCCGCACCCGCACACACATGCACACACAGACTGTGCACAGGAGGCGGCAGTGTCTGGCCTGTAGAGCCCGGGGCTCCCCGTGCCAGTGGCGGGGGAAGGGCCTGCTCCAGGGACCACATCCCCTGGCTCAGGTGTGAGGCAATGACCACCTCACAAACGGCACTATGGAATTTACCTTAAACATGTAATTGTATAAAAGCACAGAGAAGGTAAAAGAGAACTTTCTCCCGAGTACCTGACTGTAATATTCAAAAAGTCATTTAAACATCTGCACAATGGAATACTGCGCTGCTATAAAAAAGAAAGAACTCTTACCATCTACAACAGCATGGATGGACCTGGAGAGAATTATGCTAAACAAAAAGTTATTCAAACACAGGTACAATCATGCTTGCTGCACAGTCACACCCATTTTACTGCTACCAAGGAGAGAGTGGCGAGTGGAAAGAGTTCACTCCAGGAAGGGCTGCAGCCCTGAAGCCATTCCTGATAAACTGTTCTCAGTGTGACACTGTGTTCCCTCCACTTGAAACCATCCTAGAAACTAGTAAGATGACCGCCAGGGGAGCCTACGGGTGACAAAACAGCCGCCATCACTGCACTGCAAGGCTCTATTCTAGGCCCAGATTGATACTTCATTCATTCATTCATTTTAAATCCTCACCCAAGGACATCTCCTTCATTGATTTCTAGAGAGATTGGAAGGGAGGGAGGGAGGAAGAGGAGGGAGAGAGAGAAACATTGATGTGAGAGAGACACATCGATTGGTTGCCTTCTGCACATGCCCTGACCTAAGGCTGGGGAACCTGCAACCAAAGTACATGCCCTTGACTGGGAATCCGGGAATTGAACCCGAGACCCTTCAGTCCATGGGTCAATACTCTAACCACTGGGAAAAACCACATTGATACTTTAGTTTAAAGTATCTGTAACGGGAGGTATTAACGCTCTCTCAATATGCAGATTCAGTACCAAATGCAAGGAGCAAAACTAGGAGATTTAGTGCCCAAACCCGACCCATTATCTGTTCCAGGTGTTGTCTTGGCACAGGAAACAGCATAAACAAGACAAATGAGGTTCACCCACCACACCCCAAATTAGGTAACTCAGGTACCGGCTGGGAGTACGGGCAATAAAGCAAATAAAATGAGTCACACACCATGTCAGGTGGCTCTATATGCTGTGAAGAAAAGCAAAGCAAAGAAAGGAGCTAGATAATGGAGGGTGTTCAGAGAAGGCCTGAGGAAAGGGAGTCTGGGAAGGGAGCTCTAGGCAAGGGCGGTCGAGTGCAAAGAGGCACCAACACACCCGCTGGTACTTCTGAGAAACTTCAGAACAAAGCTAGTGTGGGAGGTACAGAATGAGCCCAGGAAGTAGACCCAGGGATTGTTACGGAAATGACAGGCCGGGAGCAGACTGCATAGAGCTGTAAGCGTTAGCACTGTGCCTCCGGGGCCATGCTCAGTGGACAGGAGAAGCTTTCAACAAGCTCTCTCTTTGGACTGCTCTCCAGAGAATGGCTAGGGAGTGAGAGCAAAGTGAGATGGCAGGGGACCTGTGTTAGTTATACCAGCCCAGGCAGGACTGACCACTAGTGACATGGTCACTATTAGGTGAGAGGGGAAGGATCCAAAATAGACCAACATACTTGCAAGGGAAAGCCGACACCACTACGCTGCCTCAAGTCTCCGACCCTCGGCCGTGATGAGCCAGGGTCTAGTGTATGGATCTAGCAGCGAACAACCCAAGAGGAATCCTGCCTCCTCCCTCCACCTTCTAGGCTCCCACGTTACTGCAGGGAAAGCCCACATTCTCCAGCCTGGTATGTATGCCTTCCTTCCGACTTCTCACTCTGGCCTGGCGTCTTCAACTATGCTCTGCTGTAATGAAAAGGATCTAAACAAATTCTATGTCGTCCATTTGGCAATTCACCATTGAATTGTTCACAGGAGCTGCTGTACGTGTAATCACTTTCTGCGTTTGGCTCATCAAGGTTATGCTCCTTGGAGTTTGGGCAATCTTCTTCATCATCGTCTTCGTCATAAAAGCTTGTTTCTCTTGCCTCGTATTCATTAAGTACCAAGTGGCACCCACCAGCCTCTAGATCACACCCCTTTCTTGCAGGAAACATCTCCCATGGGGGAGGGGTGGGGTGCTGGCCCATGGTTATCAAACAGCCAAGCTAAAAACCAAAATGAGGACCTCCCATCACATGCCTGGATGAGGAGATCCTGTCCCTGCTATGTCCCTAGAATGTGACAATATTCAAAAGGTCTGTTTGGTAAGAAGAGACTAGGCTTAATGAAAAAAGAAAAAGAAAAAAAGAACTTCGCCTTTGCTGGTTTGGCTGGTGGATAGAGCGTTGGCCTGCAGACCAAAGGGTCCCAGGTTCAATTCCGGTCAAGAGCACGTACCTTGGTTGCTTGCTCCTCCCCAGCCTGGGCCCCGGTTAGGGCCTGTGCAGGAGGCAACCAATCGATGTGTTTCTCTCACATCGATGTTTCTCTCACATCGATGTTTCTCTCTGTCTTTCCCTCTCTTGCACTCTCTCTAAAAGATCAATGGGGAAATACCAGACCTAATAGTTCTCCCTGCCTCTCCCAGCACTCATGCAACAGACAGGGTGCTGGGAATGGATGGAATGTGTGTTGTTGGACAGAGTAAAATTTTGATTGTGAGTAGAAAAAAGTGGGAGAAAGGAAAGAGTAGAAGAATGTAACCAAACGTCACTGATTTGTTTGTCCATTACTCAACCAATGTTTATCTTAGAATCAAGTTAGATGCTGAGGATATAAAGAGAAAAATACATAACCCTTCCAAAGAGATTTTATATCCTAGTGAAGAGACAAACAATGGAGAGGAACAATGACCATGCACTTAAGGAAAGTCGACCAGGAGGGAAGAGGGGACAGGGATCAGGCCGGCGGGGGAACACGGGACTCGTGTTGAGCTGCTACCTGACCAGACAATGAGTTTGCCAAAAGCACGGACAACGGATGAACAGGAGGAACCCTTCCTGGCCCGCGGGAAGCACAGTGAAGGACAGACACACGAGCGAACACGCCTTGTGCCCACAGACGTGTGTTATTGTGTCTTAAAATAAAGGGGAAGAGGCTGTGTGACACTTGGTGCCCAGCAGTCAGAGCAGTGCTGGCAGCCTGAGAGTGAGACACACAAAGGTGAGTGCTTCCCTGGATGAACCGACATCCCAGGTAAAGCACCTTGTAAGCACCTTTAAAAGGCTCTGCTCGGAGTAAAGGTAAACAGGATCAGACTGTGTGTAGCAAGGCGGCTCTGCAGGCCTTTCCCAGCTGCTGCAATGGAAGGGCTGCAGACCTGGCTGAGCCATCTGCAGGCTGGCTCGCCCACGGACTGTCTGTTAAACACTGGTCAGCAGAGGGAGCAGAGGAGGTCTGTGAGGCCAGAATGGAAACCAGCCATGGTGCCCAGGGTTTGCTTACTGAAGTCCCTTGGCAGGTCACGGCAGAGATGTGTCACGTGGCATTCATATTTAAATCCTTGCCACTGCCTTTAAAATGGCAGCAACTGAGTCCTATAATCAGGAATAAGTATCAAAATAAAGACACCCCTTCTCAATCAGACAAAGAACAGGCACCTACCTCTGAACAGAAACAAAACAAACCAAAAAATAAATATTACAGATGGAAGTATAAATTAAACTACACATTCTAGAAAGCTACAGGTATAAGTTCTTAAACTTGGAAGGTTCTTAGACGATGTCACTAAATATAGAGAGAATGAGACAAGCTCAGAAATGGATCTGAGACGTAGAGAGCAAGAGAAAGTGGCAGAGACTATACTTTGTTACATTAATTATTCACGAGCACACAGATAAATGGAAGTGGTGCGGCAGACAGACATGGCTTTCCCACCTCCAGCCAATTCCCTCCTTTGTCCAGTGTGACTCAGACCACTGAGGCAGGTCCCTGATGGGGAGGGACACTTACTTTTTGGCAAATCCCCGGTGCTGGAGGCCGAAACCGTCCTGCTCCTGTCGTGGGACGGGCTGCTCTC
Source organism: Myotis davidii (assembly GCF_000327345.1). Lineage (NCBI taxonomy): Eukaryota > Metazoa > Chordata > Mammalia > Chiroptera > Vespertilionidae > Myotis > Myotis davidii. The sequence goes on along the minus strand of NW_006299390.1, from coordinate 2,640,559 downwards.
CTCCTGCTCAGTAAGCGGGGATCCGTCGGAAAGTGCAGAGCCACAAGCCACAGGTTCTAAGGGCCCAGAGGACAATGATGTGGAAAACTCTGGAAACTGTGACTCGGGAATTTTATGTCGTCCATTTGGCAATTCACCATTGAATTGTTCATAGGAGCTGCTGTACGTGTAATCACTTTCTGCGTTGGGCTCATCAGGATTTGGGCAATCTTCGTCGTCGTCATCTTCGTCATCCAGCTGCTGCTCCAACAGGAATGGGCCGTTCCCAATGTGGCCATTGGTTCTGGGCAATTCTATCCACGTGGGATCTATGTTCTCGAGCTCCTGCTCACCATCGTCTTCATCCTTCTCGATGTTTTCCTTCTCAGCATCTTCTTTCTCTTCCTGGTCCTCAGCTTCACCTTAAAGGTTGATGAAAGGAGAATCAGAACTTGTTACCTCCTTACCACAACGGCACTAAGCACTCATCTCCTCCAACAAGAGACAACTCTAAATGTGCTTAACTTATGCACTACATAGCAAACACCGGTTGGCTCTCAGGTTTCCGAAATCTTAATTTGCATTTATTAAGTAACTGGCCTTCTCTTATTAGAGAGTTAGCTCCTGGGGGAAAATGATCTAATAGTTGCATTTCCATTTCTACCGTCTCCTCTGTAACCCTCAGGGAAGGTCTGTGGGTATAGTACTATTAGGTAAAAGGTTAATTACAAAATAAAAGACAATCATCAGCATGATAGAAACATGGAGTTTCTCAGATATTTCCCATGTTTTAAAAAGCTTGTGAAAATATTAACATATTTCTGGCATCCATTTTACAAATGAATTACCAGACAGTTCCCCATATTCCTGAGTAAGGAGTTAACGAGAACCCTCCTCACTCTGAAGCAGCACGGCCACCCTTTGTGGTGCCCCGGGGGAGGGTCCCTGTTAGTGGGGCCCCGGGCCCTCTCTGCAGCCCCTTCTTCCGAGCGACTGACCGTTGTCCAGCGCAGGCTCTCCCTCAGCAGCCTCCTCCAGCGCTGCTGTTTTTAGTTTCACCTCTGGGTGGTATTCATCATCTTGCTCATTCGAAGGTACAGCTGATGTGACGTTTTCTTCTATTATTTTCCTTTCAGCTTCGCGTTCCAATTCTTCTATTTCCTGCAGGCGCTTTTCCAGTAACTCAGCCTGCCTTTTCTGCTTCTTTTTCAGTTTTTTCTTTTTGTTTTTAGAAATTTTTCCTATCTACAACATGGTAAGAAAATACCACAGGTCAGTTTGCTTCTTTTGAAAGCACTATGCAATAGTATAAAGCCTGGAAGTACAGCAAATACTAACAAAGTCTTTTTTTTTTTTCAGATTGTATTCAATTAAAATCACATGCCCAGACATGAGATCTACCTGGTGGCTAGGGTGTCAGTCAAATCAGAAAAAAAAGGAACCAATGTAATATCAAATAATAGGTCCTACCCTCAGAGGGATGTAGCTTAAATCCAATTAAGTTTTTTCCATTGAAACTCTGAGAAGTACTGAATATGCTGAGATAACAAGAAGCACCACTTGCCAGTTTTATGTGCTGCTGCTTGTACACAAAGTAACGAAGTCTCCGCTCCTCACTACCTTACCAAGGACCTGCCAAAGCAGGTGTTTCCTTCACTGCTTGTGTTTGGGTCTCACACACTGAGCTGTTACCAACAGCCGAGACGGCATGAACGCAGGAAACGAGCCCACGAAGGAAAGGAAAAAAGAGAAAAGCGCCTCCCATGACAGGCATCTAACTTGGAAGCTACTAGCCATGAGAGCCTCCCGTTTTCACAGAGCAAAGCCAGCTGCTCGAGTCGTGGGGAGCTACGGAGAACGGCACAGCTCACGGCCTCGCAGGCCAGGCGGCGCAAGTATTACCACTTCTCTTCTACTGGGACTTCCGTTCCAAACTGAGGGCTGTGGCAGCACCCTGAATTCCTGGGCATTTCCTTTCAAAGCTCTAAAATCTGTAGTTGACGAGATCGAGACATTCAATCGTCCCCTGGACCCAGCTGGGGTCAGGGCTGCTGGGCAGGGTTTCTTTCCAGGCAGCCTGCTTCATTTGACTGGACTTAGTGTTTTCACAGGACCACAAAAAAGATAATCTCTCCCATATTTAACTACTAGCTAGAGGGGGAAAATTTAGAGCTGCATTAGAAAAACAGGTAACTTGGAAGCCAATGGGAAATAAGGTAAGGTGTTTTCAGAATAATCACACTCCAAACTCTATTTCTATCACCTATTTCACCAAGCTCGGCCAACAACACTCCAGAAAGCACGCAAGGAAGATTAAGATCAAACTTGGATCCGCTCTAACTATTTCTAAGTCTAAAATTCAGTTCAACTTACCAAAACAGTTTAAGTCTTATATATTCAAGGATACACAGCATTTGTAAACACACCTGTGTATTACATTACTATATATTAGGACATCTGTGATTGAGAAAGAAACCAAAACAATATATGACCAATTCCCTCAACCTACCCTTAAATGAAAAACTGTTGCAGAAAGAAACAAACTACTGTCACACTGTGAAAAGTTCAGTAATGAGCAGATGCTTTTAAGATTAGTACTTACAGGTTTTTGCTGTGGAGCCGTACTCACTAAAACAAACAAACAAAAAAACGACAGTTTAGAGGGAAATTGATACATATCCTTATTAAATTGTAAAATGAAATAATTACTGTCTTTTAATGGCTATCCAACTTCAACAATTTAAATACTAGAGCTTCTGAATCAAAGAGATCTAAGTCTAAAGAATGTTTACCCAACTCAAATGAAAGGTTCTTAAAAATCATAGCAATAGCTGTTCAATATGGAACCATTTCTCTTGTTTAAACTTGGATCCGTAACCATTTAAAAATAAAAAAATAAAAATAAAAAATAAAAATAAAATAAAAATAAAATGAAATGAAATAACCATTCTTTTCAGAAATAGGCCATCCAAAAGCACTGACTAATAACTTAAGAAAATGGAAGATTCACAAATGAAGTCAATGAACCAACTTGTTTTATAAACAATGAAACAATTTAGATGAGATGTTTGAAAATTATTCAGCAAGTTTGTACAACTAAAGTAAATCAAATATTGCAGCAAATATTCTACAAATCAAATGACCAGACCCTGCCAGCCTCAAAAGCTTGACAGACTAAAAGGGTCCATGATCTAGGAAAACACCGATGGTAGAAATCAAATTCAGAGGTGCTGCATCTCCCAAGCCCCCATCAGTCACAGGGCTGCAGCCCTGAGCCTACTCGCCTGCCTGCCAGCCTGGGGCACACACACTGTGAGGAGAGGGGAGAGAACAGTCCACCCCTCGCTGCCACCTTTGCAGTCAGGGAAAACCTGAAACTAAACCTGATATACTAATACTCAAGTCACTTGGTCTTTCCCCCCGCCCCTGGGGTCTGTAACTGATTCCAAATCCACTAGGTAGACTATGACTGATGTAACTATGCTAACTAGAGACTAGGAGGCATGCTAACAAGCCTGAAGCTAGAAAAAACTCTGATGACTACACGTCGGCTACATAAGCCCTGCTGCTATATATTCTTCTACAGAGAAGTGGGCAACAGAAGGAAATGTGCCACGGCAAGAATTGAAGTGACCTTTTAAGCGAGAACAAAGAACTCAAATGTGAAAATGTAATCTGAAGCATCTTCCTTCTTAAGAAAAAAGTAGTTATTTCTATCCATCAAGTTCTTACCAAAGTTCCTAATACGTACACAGCTGCCTCAGCATGCAACTCTGCAAGCTCTCAATGTTCCCAAACTGGCTGAGACAGAGCTGGCCCGGCCCTCACCTGCAGACCCTGACGGCGGAGGAGCGCCCGCTTTCTGCCACTCCGTGGCCTCGGCTGCCATTCTGCGCACGTACGCATCATCCACACACATCAAGATGTTTTCCGGCTTTATGTCAGTATGAATGATCTTGCATTTACTGTGTAGATAATCTAACCCCTGAAGTACCTGATCACAATGAAATTAAGAGAGGAGATAAGTTATTTATACCTTTATTAGTCAACATTTATTCGTAAAATAGGTAATATTGTCACACGGCACAAAATTCAAAAGACAAAAAACGATATTCAGTAAAAATCTCCTCCCACCCCAGCTCTTTCCCACAAGCAACCCATGTGTATCATTCTGGAGATAATTTATGCTCATGGAAACAAATGCATCTATACATACATCTATATATACATTTTTTAAAAAGACTTATTGATTTTTAGAAAGACAGGAAGGGAGAGGGAGAAAGAGAGAAACATCAATGTGAGAGCGACGCATCAATTGGCTGCCTCCCACATGCCCCCGATCAGGAATCAAGCCCACAAGCCAGGCATGTGCACTGATTAGGAATCGAACCGGCCTTTCGGTGCCTGGGATGATGCCCAATCAACTGAGCCACACCGGCCAGGGCTATATATACTTTTATAATAACTTTATTGAAATGTAATTTGGATACCAAACAATTCACCCTTATAAGTCTATGGTATTTAGATGTGCAGCCATAGCCACTATCTAATTTAGAACACTTTCATTACCCAAAAAGAAACACTATACTCATTGGCAGTCATTCTCCATCCGCTCCAAACTCCTCCAGCCTTAAGCAACCACTAACTTACTTTCTATCTTATTCTGGACATCTTACCTAATAATCCTATCTAATCTAATAAAAGAGAAACATGTAAATTGACCGACCCTCAGCTAAGCTCATCAGCCAATCAGGAGTATGCAAATTAACCCAACAAAGATGGCGGTTAATTTGCATACAAAGGCACCCAGTGGCCTGGGTCCCAGGAACATCATCGGGCACCCAGGTCACTCCGAGGTAGGCCCTGTCACTCTGAGGTGGGCCCTGAGCAGCCTAGGAAGGGCCTGCGCCAGGGGGCTCCTGGGCAGGGCCTGAGCCTGCGATCAGAACTGAGGGGGCCCCTGCCCAGGCCTAACGCCTCGGCCAGAGGGGTGGAGCTGGCGATCGGAGGAAGCAGGGGGTCCCCTGGCCAGGCATAAAGTCCCGGCCAGAGGCCTTAGGCCTTGGCAAGGGCCGAGCCGGAGATGGGAGGGAGCTGGGGGTCCCCTGCCCAGGCCCCAAAGCTTTAGGCCTGGGCAGGGGCCAAGCCAGGGATCAGTGTGAACTAAAGAGGAAACACTTTTTCTGACCGCTCATTGGCTAAGCTCCCTGTATGCCGCTGGTAATATTCTTAGTAACTTGGGTAATAAGAATCCAAGAAGGTGACCTAGGGTTTTTCCACCACACTTCTGGAGAAAAAAAACACAGATCCGCTGCTGGAGGGCTAAGAAATGTCATATCCTGCCCTAGCCGGTTTGGCTCAGTGATTCCTCTCAGCCCCACTGGAGTCCTCCAGTCCCGGGGACGGCCACTGAGAGCAGGGCCTGCTTGGCCGTCACCCGTGGTGACCCAGAAGTGGCCAAGCAGGCCTGCAGACAGCCAAGGGGAGCAAGGAGCGGGCCTAAGCCATCAGTAGGACATCCCCTGAGGGCTCCCAGTATGTGAGAGGGGGCAGGCTGGGCTGAGCGACCCCCCTCCCCCACCAGTGCACGAATTTTGTGCACCGGGCCCCTACTTTTATATATAAGTGAAATCATACATAGTGGTCTTTTGTAAGTGGTTCATCCAAATACAGCATGTATCAGCACTTCATCACTCCTTTTCATTGTTAAACAATGTTCCACTGGATATACCATATTTTGTCTAGCCATTCACTCGATGGACATTTGGGGTTTTTCGACTTTTGGACTACTACAAATAAAACTGCCATGAACATTCACATACAAGTTTCTGTGTGGATATATGTTTTTATTTTTCTTGGGTATATACCTAGGAGTGCAACTGTTGGATCATTGGGTAACTCTATGTTCAGCCCTTTGATAAACTGCCAGACTGTACAGTTTAGACTATACAGTGGCTACACCACTTTCCGTTCTCAGTGGCCACGTGTGAGGGTTCTGATGTCTTCCTCATACCCAGCGCTTTCTCTGTCTTTTTCATTTCAGTGACTGTAGTGGATAGAAAAGGTATATCTCACTGATGACTAATGATGTGCATATATTTTTAATAATGCAGGAAAGGAGGTTGAAGTTTTTCTGGACTTACTTCCATGGGAGAGGAATTTTTTCAATTATTTCCATACCCAATTATTTTTAAAATACAGATCATGTTCCTATACATTAGAAATTCAAGATGCTCAACGAATATTAACATTTAATAAATATCATTAAACCATTTTAAGACATTTAGGGGTCTTGTCCACAATAGACAAGTGGGGAAAAGACAAGCAGAAGATATATAATATCACTCAACTCTGGAAAGTTAGCAGTAAAAACCTAACACTTCTGTCTACCTTGAGTATCTGGCTAAACGACCTTAGCAGACAACAGAGAGTCAGGAAGTGAGGGTACAGATACAGAGATTTCAAAAAGAGAAAACGGAATGACTGTCTCTCAAGTAGGATGAAAATCCCTCATCTAGTCTTACCCCCACTTTTCTAGCCACACAGTAGACTACGTGTTTGATACATAGCAATAAGCAAAGTCCCCTGGCTTCATGGGCTTACATCGTCCTCACGTTATCACAGAGCTTACTGCTTCATGCCAGGGGAGAGAAGGGTTGGCCAAGGAGAAACCAAGTTGAATCATGGGGACAGTAAACACAATTTAGAATGTGGACGAGTTCCTACTAATAGTACCAGTAAATGTCAACACTTTTCTTAAAAGATCTTTCACCACCATCTCATCCTCAAGTAGCTTTTATCTTTCTACCTCAGGTCCTTCACATTCTCAGGTTGTTTTACCATGTGGGAGGCTGCACAGGTATGAGTTCATGAGATTCACTATCCAAATGTGTTCATATGAGTTCCCCATGACAATGAGGCTATCAAGATGAGCAAAGTGTTCTCAGAAAGAAGAGTCCAGATTTTTTTAAATGTTGCTATTGCACACACTTGGGTTAACTTCCATTAAGAAGCATAGTTTGTAACATCTGACTATGAAAATAAGGAAAAGACTTCACCACTGGAACAAATTAAGTTAATTAAGATTATGTAAGTCATTAAAGGAAAGAAAATGGTTAAGAGATGAAGCATTAAAACACAACCTCAGGGGTCACACTGTTACTAAACACTGCTCACTCACTCACTGGGCAAGGTATCTGAGCTTCCATTTTCATATCTGTAAAAGGGGGGAATATATCTGTTAGAAACAGTGAGAATTAGAAATAATCTGTGGAAATCATAAAAACAAGGTCTAGCTTACAGGAAGCTCAAAAATAAGTGATATAATTGAACTAAGCCAGAAGACTTGTATTATTGACTAAGTAACTATAACTCGACTAAGTCATTTCTTAAACTTCTCTAGGCTCAATTCTCCCATAGCTAACATGAATGGGCTCTACTTGATAGTCTCTGTGGTAATAAAGTTACATAATCTGATTCTGTAGTTTCTTTTAATTCTAGACTACTATTTTTTAAAACCTTTAGCTGTAAGCTAAGAACAATAGTTTTATTTTTTTTTAAATGTCATTTCTGCCCTGGCCGGTTTGCTCAGTGGACAGAGCGTCAGCCTGCGAAATGAAAGGTCCCAGGTTCGATTCCGGTCAGGGGCACATGCCCAGGTTGTGGGCTCAATCCACTGTGGGGGGCTTGCAGGAGGCAGCCGATTAATGATTCTCTCTCATCATTGATGTTTCTATCTCTCTCTCTCCCTCTCCCTTCCTCTCTGAAATCAATAAAAATATATGTATATATTAAAAAAATGTCATTTCTGTTCTCAGCCACTGAGGTTTAAAGCAATAAAGCACCCCAGAATCCAGAATCCAACAATAATGCAATCTTACAACCATTTGTGCAGAATTACTATGATGATGCAAAAAATAAAATAAAAATCTATGAAGCAAGCTTCATGCTCAAGGATAGGTCTCCCCTTGCATATTCTGAAAAAATAGTTAAAAGGAGCCTTTACTAATTTCCCCTCTGTTGCCTTCATTTGTCAAATCTTAAGTATTTCTCTCCAGCCTAAAAAAACACACAT
>NW_006299390.1:2631191-2632436 GCF_000327345.1 Myotis davidii | reverse complement strand
TATATATATATATATTTTTTTTTTTTTAAAAAACAAAAATATACATACTTGGCCTCAGCAGCAGGAGGCAGCAGAGGCTGCACAGATCCTTGGGCTGCTTTGAAAGCTGAGCTCCATCTAACCACACATGGGCCAGGGCAGGGCTGCAGCCACTCAGGAGCCCACACACCCTCCTGGAGCAGGGGCCAGTTTTCTCCACAGGAGTCAGGCGCGCAGGTCAGCAGCAGCACAGAAGTGAAGGCAGAGCCCAAGGCTGAGAGCAAGAGAAGCCCCAGTTCTCGGTCAGGAACTAACTACCCATGGCTCAGAGCAATTCCCTTCTCTCAAGTTCAGCTGAAAAGTAAGGGATTTGGTCAAGACTGCCTCTAACTTTTTTTCTATACACCTGTGAAACATGTCAGAGCTCATCTATTACTGGCGTTAGCAACATAAATCTGTTCCTATCCACCATGGCTTGCTGGAAATAGGAGTAAATTGAGAGTACAGTAATGTGGAGACTTCTCTCAAAAGCATCTCCCTGGCCCTGCGCATGCACCACCCAGACTGATGCTGTCCCCAAAATCCTAAACTGCAAAGAGAAACAGAATGAAGACTGCCGGTCAAGAAGACAGTGTAGGTAAACACGGTATTCACCTCCTGCCACAACCACATCAAAATTATAACTAAACTACAGAACCATCATTCAGAACCACCTGAAATCTAGCTGAATGGAAATTCTACAACTATGTAATTAAAGAAGCTACACTGAGACTGGTAGGAGGGGCAGAGATGTGGAGCAGGCAGGTCCCACACTCACATAAACATCAGAAGGGATATCTCGGCTGTGGAGGTCCCCCCTGAGGAGTGAGGGGTCCCAGCCTCACACCAGGCCTCCCAGCCCAGGATTCCAGGGCCAGAGGGAGAAGGCCCTATAACTTCTAGCTATAAAAACCAGCAGGCATTGAGGCTGCGAGGGAAGACACGGCAGCTGGAGTTCCAGGCAGTTCCTCTTAAAGGGCCTGCTCACAGACTTACTCAGACTCACTCACTCTGAGCTCCAGAGCTGGGGCAGCAGCTTGTAAGGTGCTAGAGACATACAGGGAGGAACTGAATCTGCAGCATCACGGCAAGAGCTGGAGGTGGGTCAGGGGCAGCTTTCTCTAAGACAGAAGTGCTGGCAAAGGCCCAGCTCCTTTTCTGAGATACCCACACAACACACCTTGTGGCCCACCCCAAGCCCATTCCAGTGGCTTTTCAACACAACTT
>NW_006299390.1:2630610-2631112 GCF_000327345.1 Myotis davidii | reverse complement strand
GTCTCCCCCTTTCCTCTGGAAAAGTGGCCCCAGGCTCAGCACTAGCAGCAGCCTGCCAAGGTTCACAGTTTAGCCTCTCCTGGGCACCTCTAAGCCCAACACAAGTAGCAGCAATCTGCAGATTGCTCTGTAGCTTGTGCCAGGTGGCCCCAGAGCCAGCATGTCCTCGGCTGACGATTAAAAAAGAAGAAAAACACATAAAAATACAAACAACAAAATGTTAATAAATACCTATCTCTTGACAATTAAATATAAAAAACAAAATAAACAAACAGAACAGAAACAGACTCATAAATACACAGACTACTTTGGTGGTTGCCCAACAGGTTGGGAGGAGGGGGGTTTGGGGGCATAAGTGAAAAGATGAAGGAATTAAGAATTATAAATTGGTTGTTACAGAACAGTCATGGGGATGTAAAAATACAGCATTCCTCATTTAGGAAATTCTCTTACCGTGGTCTTTGGACTTGAGAAACTGAGGTCCCTGAAAGTTTGGGGAGGA
>NW_006299390.1:2607410-2621283 GCF_000327345.1 Myotis davidii | reverse complement strand
ACTGAGGGGTCCCAGCCTCACACCAGGCCTCCCAGCCCAGGATTCCAGGGCCAGAGGGAGAAGGCCCTATAACTTCTAGCTATAAAAACCAGCAGGCATTGAGGCTGCGAGGGAAGACACGGCAGCTGGAGTTCCAGGCAGTTCCTCTTAAAGGGCCTGCTCACAGACTTACTCAGACTCACTCACTCTGAGCTCCAGAGCTGGGGCAGCAGCTTGTAAGGTGCTAGAGACATACAGGGAGGAACTGAATCTGCAGCATCACGGCAAGAGCTGGAGGTGGGTCAGGGGCAGCTTTCTCTAAGACAGAAGTGCTGGCAAAGGCCCAGCTCCTTTTCTGAGATACCCACACAACACACCTTGTGGCCCACCCCAAGCCCATTCCAGTGGCTTTTCCACACAAATGGCTTTAGACTTTCCTAAAAATCTCTCAAACAAACAACATCTGGCCTGGTTTACCCCATACCTCTTGCTAAGTGGCCTGGCCAGGCCCAACACTAGCAGCAGCCTGTCTTGTTGGCAGCTTGGCCTCTCCTGGGTACCTCCAAGCCCAGCACAAGTAGCAGCAATCTGCAGATTGCTCTGTAGCTTGTGCCAGGTGGCCCCAGAGCCAGCATGTCCTCGCTGACGATTCCAGAGCCAGCATGTCCTCGGCTGACAATTAAAAAAGAAGAAAAACACATAAAAATACAAACAACAAAATGTTAATAAATACCTGTCTCTTGACAATTAAATATAAAAAACAAAATAAACAAACAGAACAGAAACAGACTCATAAATACACAGACTACTTTGGTGGTTGCCCAACAGGTTGGGAGGAGGGGGGTTTGGGGGCATAAGTGAAAAGATGAAGGAATTAAGAATTATAAATTGGTTGTTACAGAACAGTCATGGGGATGTAAAAATACAGCAGACAGAATATAGTCAATAATATAACTGTGGTGTCAGGTGGGTACAATATCAAGATGGTCCCTTAGAAAGTTATGTGTCTAAATCACCAGGATGTACACCTGAAACTAATATAATATGTATGCCAACTGTAACTGAAAAATAAATGATTTTAAAAGAAACAGAATGAGAGCAATTTTCAAATTATTTTATGACTCCAGTCACAACTCGGGGACTTTCTTCCTTCCCACCTAAACAAAGGACACAGGGTGTGAAGACTTCGCCTGCCTCCCCCTCTGTGGGTAAGGCCCTCCTAATGCAGCTCCAAGGGAAACCACCACAGCCAGACGAGCTGGCAGATCGGAGCGGGCTGGCCCTGACCTAGGGTGCTTCCCTGAGACAGACTTCTTGTAAGTGTGGACCTGACACCAAAGGGATTCTCTCTAGCCCAAAATCTCTCTTACTAGGAAACTAACACTCCCACTGGCTTTCTCCTCCTCACTAAGACAGATATGAGGCAAACCTACAACTGCTTCTGACAAGCATGATAAGCAGAATGGAGAAGTGTGGGAAAAGAACTGGATACTCAAACCAGTCTCAGTAGACACTGTCCTTATCCACCTTGGACTGAAATAGGCCCCGGCTCCTTGCTCTTTCAAACAGTGACTAGTGAGAACTGATGAGAAAACCCAGCAGTTGTACTTCTGAAAACAGTCAGGACAAAAGGTAAATCCTCTGTGCCCTGCACTTAGATGCATAGCGTAATGAGCTGGGAAAGAGGCTTCACTACCTGGAAATATGTCACTGTATTTCCGAGTTGAGGACCCAACATTTTGAGGATAATTTCAAGTTAGTACAGAATTAATCATGTGCACCACCATACCAAACAATTCCAAGAATATTAATGTTTACCAATTTAAAATTAATCTTCTGAGCTAAAATTCAACAATACTGGCTTGACCATAATGAATGCATTGATGACTAGGAGAAGTGAAATAATTAAATAAATACTAAGTGTCGATAGCATGGCTCAGGGACTGCTGAATCAGCCTGCCGGCAAGGCCCCACTCCTGGCATGCTCACGGGATCGCCACCACAGAGGCAGGTGTGAAAAGTACTGCATTTAAAGTCCCCTTACATATATTGCAGCACATATTACAAATTACAAATTACCTGTTAAATAAAACCCAATGGCTGTACTTTTAAACAATCTAATTGTCATCTCTATTAAGGCGAAAAAATAAAAACAAAAACAAACCACCTATTACATATAGAGACCTGAACGCACACCTTCCATAAAGACATGCTACAATTTAAAATGCTCCCAAATCTTTCTATACAGACATTTCATACCCTGCAGGTGAGCCGAATCACACCACCTGGATTCGGACCTCGGTGCCCGCACGGTAACTGTGGGTCTGGGTAAGTTTTTTTTTTTTTAATATATTTTATTGATTTTTTACAGAGAGGAAGGGAGAGGGATAGTTAGAAACATCGATGAGAGGGAAACATCGATCAGCTGCCTCCTGCACACTCCCACTGGAGATGTGCCCGCAACCAAGGTACATGCCCTTGACCAGAATCGAACCTGGGACCTTTTAGTCCGCAGGGTGACGCTCTATCCACTGAGCCAAACCGGTTTTGGCCCTGGGTAAGTTTTTATCCTATCCGTGAAAGGCCTTCTGAAGAGTGGACATAACAACCGTCCTGACCTCCCGAGGCTGTGATGAGGACTAGACAGCATCACACAAATAAAAAGCACTTACAACAGTGAGAGCCTAAAAGAGGATAATCAATGTCAGTGACAATAATGATGACAGAATAGAATAATTTAAAAATCTGGTGACTTTGCTACAAAACTGGAAAAACTAGCAGTTAGAAAAGTCACCAAAATTAGGTTCTTGCTCTTAACAACCTTCATTTAATGGCAAGAAGTCCTTCTTTACCAGGTATCTGTAATGGGCAGTAAATTAAACCATAAAGTTTTAAAATGTGAGATGTCAGCCACCCTTTCAATTACATAAGAAAGTCAAAGCTATGTTTAAAGAACAGTAAGACATTTAAAGAAAACTGCACCACAAATAACAAATACTGCCAACAAGCACCATTATTCTTCTTTCAGTTTCAGAAATAAAAGTCAGACATAAAATAGGCCTCAATAAAGCTGATTTAAAAAGAAAAAAAAGAGAAATGAAAGCTGTGGGTCAAATAGACAACCACAAGACTCCACTCTTGGGGCGAGAGAAGCAGCCTGGTGCGGAGAGTGGGGGAGGTGCACTGCTGCAGCACCGAGCATCCTCACCACAGGCAACCAGGATGCCCTTATCCGACTGGGCACAAGGTCACCATGGCTAAGTGAGGACAGCTGAGACCTGACCAAAGGATTGATAATAGTGTAGTATAGGAAACCCTAGAGATGTGATTGTCGGTACTTTTAGAAAATAAACAAGTGTTACAATTTACCTTCAAGCCTGTCAAATCATAGGTCAGTCAAATCACGAAGTCAGATTAAGAGGAACATACACCTCTTCTTTCACTTAAGAAAAGACATTTCTTGATCACCTACTACATGAAGGAAGTGGCGAGAAAAATGTGTCATGGATGTATGACCTGTACCTGCGCGATGCTCACAGTGCAGATGGGAGACTCCAGGATTGCTCACAATGCTGGATGCTTTCTCACGTCCTCGTCCCTCAGAATGCATCTCCACAACAAAGCCTCAAATCAGGTATCATCATCCCGATTTTACAAATGAGGAAACATACTCACAGAGGCTAAGGAATCTGATCGTCATCAAACAGTTACGTGCCAAAATTAGAATTTGAAATTAAATCAAGGCATGTACCCATTGACTTTCCTCTATTCTAGTGGTTCTCAGTGAGGGGGAAGCTTGCCACCTGGAGGACATGTGATACAGTTTGGAGTAATTTTTTTTTAAATATATTTTTATTGATTTCAGAGAGGAAAGGAGCATGAGAGAGAGAGACACATCAATGAGAGAGAAACATTGATCAGCTGCCTCCTGCACACCCCCTAATGGGGATCGAAACAGCAACCAGGGCATGTGTCCTTGACAGGAATCAAACCCAGGACCTTTCAGTCTGCAGGCAGACACTCTATTCACTGAGCCAAACCAGCTAGGGCCAGAGTAATTTTTAATTGTCAAAACTGGAGGTGGTGGTGGCTGGAGGTGGGTAGAGGCCAGAAATGCTGCTAAACATCCTACAAGTCATAGGACAGGTCCCTACAATAAAGATTTATCCAGTCCAAAATATCAATCCAGTGCCATGAGAAACTTTGGCTTATAAGACCCTGCAAAGCATTAGCAAAGAACCAAATGCAGGCCGCAGGTATCTTGAGGGGAAAGAACACACCACTATTAACTGGGGGAGTATGAGAAGCCTTCATCACAGAATAAGTATTTTGGTTGGGTCTTTAGCTAAAACATGGGTACAAAAGAAAGCAGGGTCTTTTCAGCAGCCTAAGACAAAAGAAAGATCAAAGATGTGAGGCTAAAAATAAAGCAAGGCAAGTACACTCTAAAATACCTATCAAAGAAAACTAGTAAAAATTTATGAATAAAAATTCTGGTAAATAAGCAGGTATTTATAAATGCTTTGGGACATCTTTAGATATTCTTAAGAAATTAATAACTTGGTTGACTCCATGAGGGAAAGTGGGTACCTGAAAGACATATATTTTAGAACAGTTATGTATAATACCTATTTAAAAGATTAATTAATTAATGGACAAAAATTTATCTGACAGGAAATAAGAGGTGAATCAGGGTTTGTAAGGGGAAAATATGGGCTGACACCAGATGGCAGAAGGAAGAACAACAATGATTTAACTCTTATTGGATATAAGCCCAGTACAATTCCAAAGTTATTACATGCTGCTCAGCAAACCAGTAAAAGCATGAGCTCCAACCCAGACTATCTGGGTTTGAATTCCTGCTAGACCACTTAATCCTTCTTAAGTTACTTCCTGACCAGGGGCAAGTTCTTTCACCTCTCTATGCCTCAGCTGCACTTATATAAAATCAGGAGAGTAAAATACCTATTTCATAGGGTTACTATGAGGATTCAATGCATTAAAATTTGCAAAGTACTTAGAATTATGCCTGGCACACAGTAAGCACTGAGTAAATATTTGTATTTATTGATAGCAGTATCCCTTTAATCTAATAACAAAGGTACCCTTATGATTCCCATTTATTTATGATGAAATTGTGGCCTGAGTTAATTAAGTTGGCCAAAGTCCTTTAGCTAAACTAAGGTATAACTGTCGCCAAAATCCAAGCTCTTTATCGCTCCACCTATTGCTTCATGAAAGTCAACAATGTTAAGCTTTGGGCAATAAGCAATGGAAAAACACTAGAGGTTTATATGGAAATATAAATTATTAAAGCAAACTTTTACTTAGAGAGGTAACTGCTAATGGAAAGGAGAACAAACTGGAATAGGGAGGAAGTTGGGCTGGACTCAGAGAGCAGAGAGGAGCCTGTGGACCGAGGACAGTGGCGCCAGAATGGAAGGGACATCAAGAGCAAAAGACACAGCACAGGAGGGACCGAAGGCCAGGTGACTGGCGAAGGACGGCAAGTGGCAGAGCCACAGGGATGACTGAAACGAGGTCAGCTATGCCTGACCATGAAGCTGAAGGAGGACACATGGCAAGAATATCAGAAAGCTGGCCCGGCCTTGTCTTGTTCGGGGAGGGACGTAACTATGCAGGTCTGTCAATAAAGGATCTTCACAGTACTATTTACAAGTCAAAAATACTAAACTCATATGCTGGCTTGGAGGGATGAAGGGAAACTCAGGTACATAGGCTATTAACTGGGATATATAATAACCTATTACTTTTAAAAGTTAAAAGTTTAGGGGAGAAAAAAATCCAGATTCCATGATAACGTTTTTCTTAAATAAACTTAAAGATGGGTTTCACATTAAAACAAAACTTCTACTCACAAAGCCTAAAAGAACAAAGTGCAGACCATATAAAATCAGGATTTCATCTTGAAATTTTCCTAGAACAATAAAACACAAGAGCTCTTTAATTTCCAAAGCTCAGTGTATGTGTGTAACAGGAGGATAATACACTTGGAAGATCATTTCTTCAATCGTCAAGTATGCATTAAAGTTCAATTAAATTGCTAGATTTCATCTTTAGATTTACAGACTCTTTTACTCGCTAAGAAAGGCTAGATTTTGTTTTCCCATTCTGAAATACAAAATAAATGTCAATGGTTCATCTGCTAATGCCCTTCTTACATGGCCAAGCCCGAGTATTGACATGGTCAGTGAACAATGGCAACAGCCTACATCTTTGAAAGTGTGCGGTCAAAGGAAATGACAGAACCTGTATGAAATATAGGCAAAATGGTATTTCTGAAATTATTTACTTTTTGTTATAATATGTAAGTCATTTTATATTTTCAGGATTTAGCAGAGATAATTAAGATATAAATACTGGCCGAAACCGGTTTGGCTCAGTGGATAGAGCGTCGGCCTGCGGACTGAAGGGTCCCAGGTTCGATTCCGGTCAAGGGCATGTACCTGGGTTGCACGCACTTCCCCAGTGGGGTATGTGCAGGAGGCAGCTGATCGATGTTTCTCTCTCATCGATGTTTCTAACTCTCTATCTCTATCTCTCTCCTTTCCTCTCTGTAAAAAATCAATAAAATATATTTAAAAAATAAAAAAGATATAAATACTGAAGCAGCATTTGGGAATCAAATAACTCCAATGAACGTATTAATTTTCCCCCTCATCGCCTATCTTCTAAAGAAAAGCATTGTTTTTTCACATGAAAAATTAACCATGTTAAAATAATGAGTTAAAATGCTACTATCTAAAACCTAAAAGAGAACAAATATATTATTAAACAAAAGCTAGCCAGAAACCCATACACAGTACATATGCATACCTAACATAATACTATGTAAAAATATAGTATCTCGTGTGTAAGACACTATAGAAAGCCCTTCTCTTACCAACCTCTCTCCTCAAATAACATCTATATTTTTAAAATATTTTTTATTGATTTCAGAAAGGAAGGGAGGAGAGAAAGACAGAAATAGCAATGATGAGAGAGGATCATTGATTGGCTGCCTCCTGTATGCCCCACACTGGGGATCGAGCCTGCAACTTGAGCACATGCCCTGACCGGTAATCAAACCATGACCTCCTGGTTCACAGGTCAATGCTCAACCACTGAGCCACGGTGGCTGGGTTGGTCTATAATATTAGAAGATGAGCTGTCGATTTGCACCATAAGAGGATGAAGATAAAAGAAGAGATAAATACACAGGCTGAATAAACTAAGTTAACTACACACAATTTCAAAGGAAAAATCTAACAATTATAAACATCAAAATTTTTATGAAATGGTTTTAGAACCTACTGATTTGCATGTATGCAATTATTATGTACAACTGGTAGGAAGGTTCTTTTTCAGGCCCCAATCACTAGGATGTACAATTTTTCAATTCCCTGATTATTTCCTATTTAAGAATTCTGGACCATAGCCTATATTTCAGGTCTGCAACCCTCAGACAAATCTAGTTCAAGATCTGGACCAGGGGAAAGGGCAAGGCTCCCAAGCACTCAGTCTTCGTTGCAAAAAAAACAAATAATCTCCTTGATATATAAATTACTCTGAAGAAGTACCCACAGTCATTCTATCAGAATAGGTAACCCAGAATGAGTCATATCTGCAACATTCCTAACTTAGGTTGTGAGGGAATAGTGGGATACAGAGCAATATATTCCGTGCAGAAAATGAAATCCAGTAAACATTTCTAATCAGAAAGAGATCTTTCATGTAGGTATACTTTCATTTTATAAATAATTGCTACCACATGATCACCAAACCAGATCCAGACCCATTTTCTTTTTTTTAAATATACTTTATTGATTTTTTACAGAGAGGAAGAGAGAGGGATAGAGAGTTAGAAACATTGACAAGAGAGACACATCGATCAGCTGCCTCCTGCACACCTCCAACTGGGGATATGCCCGCAACCAAGGTACATGACCTTGACCAGAATCGACCCTGGGACCTTTCAGTCCGCAGGCCGACGCTCTATCCACTAAGCCAAACCGGTTAGGGCCAGACCCATTTTCTTTTGTCAAGACAACTGAACAAAGCATAATTCTAATACAATACTCCCTACATAACCAACATTCATTATATTGTTCATTTACCCTTCATCTAATACCTAAAAACAGCAAATAAACACAAATTATTTCTTTTGAATTATTTTCTGAGAAACAAAGGGGGACGTTTTATAATAATAATATTAGATAAAACAAATTTTCACTATACCATATCATTAGTTTAAAAAGTTCAATATGCCCAAATAAATGTATGCCTGATATTTACATATTGCTCCCTTAAGAAACAGAATGGCATAGTATTAAATATAAAACTGACTTAAAATGTTCAAGTTATTATACACTGTAACATATGCATACGCTTTAAAAACAAAAATTATATACTAGGTGTACCGGTTAATAATGTGGATTTTGTAATTAAAGAAAACACGGTAATTTCAAGAGAAACATCAAAAGTACTTTATTCAAAGTAATGTCCATCGCTAGCTACACATTTCCCCATCTTTCAGGTAATTTGTGGATACCGTCCTAATAGAACTTTTCTTGTTTTCAGGCAAACCATTCAGAGACCAAATTTTCCACTTCTTCGTATGTTTTGAAGTGCTGCTCAGAAAGTGCATAGTTCGGAACCAGTGGTCATCTGAAGGAGCAAGGTCTGGTGAATACAGCGGGTGGGTTGATACTTCCTAGGTAAGATCTTTTAACGTGTCTTTAACTGGTTTTGAAGTGTGTGATGGTGCGTCATCATGAAGCAAAATTACTTTGCTGTGTCTTCTGGCACATTCTGGTAATTTCACGATGAAAGCATGGTTCAAATTGATTATTTGTTGTAGGTAGTGGTCAGTATTAATGGTTTCACCTGGTTTTAGAAGCTCATCATACACCACACCTTCCTGATCCCACCAAACGCAGAGCACTGTCTTCTCTCCAAAGCAATTTGGCCTTGCAGTATTGTTGGTCTTCAAAATTTTTTGGTTGACCTGGACGTTCTTTGTCTTTCACATCGAAATCCACACTTTTAAAGCGTTTAAACCAGAGTTCACAAGTATCTTGAGATGGAACATCTTCACCATAAGCTTCACAAAGTTTATTCAGCAGCAATTTTCTTCAAAATAAAGTAATGAATTAAAACTTCCTGCAAATGCTCTTTTTTTTGGCACGAAATTCAACATTTTTAAGCGTAAAAATATCCATGATGATGTTAACACCTTTAGCAAATTTGATATATGAAGTTTTGAAGCTTATTGTCAATACAATAAAACAGCATACACATGAGATAGCATATATATCAACATATGTGTAACTCCATCTATTGAAAAAAATCCACCTTATTAACCAGTACACCTAGTATATATCAAGAAACATGTATGTATATGTTTGTGGTTTTTTAAAGAACAAAACAAAATAGTAATTTATGTTGAAAGCCTAGCCAGTTAGGTATTAGGGGGTGGGGGCTGCCCCATAAGCCTCACCTGTCGAATGATACTCTTCACACAACGTAAAGGAAGGCCTTGATAGTTGGACTTAATGATCCATTTGAGGAGATGGTGGCCAAGCACTTCGAAGACCATGCAGACATTTGGGACATGGTTAAGGATCACTTGTGGATACATTTCCTGAAGTGATGCAATTACTAAAAGTAGCAGCATTGTGGCACATGGCAAAACATTTACTTCTTCAAAACATGCAACAATCCTATATAATAAAAGGCTAATATGCAAATCGACTGAATGGCAAAACAACCAGTCACTATGATGCGCACTGACCACCAGGGGGCAGACACTCGATGCAGGAGCTGCCCCCTGGTGGTCACTTCACTCCCACAGGGGGAGCGCCACTCAACCAAAAGCCCTGAGCAGGGCTCACAGCTGGTGAGCGCAGTGGCGGTGGCGGGAGCCTCTCCTGCCTCCCCAGGAATGCTAAGCAGTCAGTCAGACATCCCCCAAGGGCCCCTGGACTGCAAGAGGGCGCAGGCCGGGCTGAGGGACCACCCCCGCCCCAAGTGCATGAATTTTGTGCATCAGGCCTCTACTATTATCAATAAAACCCAAGTGGTCCTTTCCTATTTCTCACCTAAATAAAATGATGGAACATTTACTAAGTACTTACTAAGTCCCACAGATTATTAATGTGTACCCATAACAACCTTAGAAAATAATATATGTATCCCCACATAGAAACGAGGAGAGCCAGTTAAAGAACTATCCTGCATTATAGTCCAAATGTGGCAGTGTCAGGATTCAATCCCACACTTATCTGTGCTCTCACTCATTGCCGGGAGCCGGTCCATCCTTGCTGTTTCAAGGGACCTGGCGTATATGGCATACTGTTCTTAATATGTTTTCTCACCTTCTTGGTGCTATGTGTTTTAACCAAGGTCACCTCTCCGAGAAAGGTTGTTTCCCCAGATAGAGATTTTCCCCTGAAGTCAAACCCAGCTATGGAGTTGGCTGGAGAAACTGGCTACAGAACCTAGAGACAGAACCTAGAGACGGAACATGGCAAATGATCCTGGACAGAAACTGGACACAGAACCTAGAGACAGAACCTGGCTACAGAACCTGGATAGAACATGGCAAGAGAACCTGACTAGAACCTGGTGACTGAACCTGGCTGGAGAGCCTAGCAAGAGAACATGGACACAGAACTTGGCTAGAGATTGTGGCTAGAGATCCTGGCAAGGCTGCTGATCAACTGAACGCTGTCTCCGTGTCATTCCTTCTTCGCCGACTCCGTCCACACCTTTGGGGACCCCTGGACCTGCTGGGGTTGGACCCCGGCAACTCATTTCAGTACACTTCTCCTTGATGATCAGTCTTAATGAAAATGAGCAAGACTAGAACCTCATGAGCAATTAACGAGAAAAAAGTAAAGAACTCCCCTGTCTTAAGTGTCCTATCTGCCTGCCTAAATTTCTATTTCATGGGTTACATAAAACACTTTATAAAACAGAAATTAAACAAACTCAGTGAAGATATTTAATTTTTTCCTTCAGTATCTTCAAATGTGTAAATAGATCAATTTTAATATTGTAGGCAGTTTTCAAGAATATATGATCACAATATAAGACATGGCATTAAGAACAACGTATAATAATGAAGTCTCAGGAATCTGGGTGATTTTTTAAAAAAACACATAGAAATTCTAGTCAAACACCAACACTCCAGAACGATGGCCCATCATATAAATATATTTATGTCATTCCTACTGGGAGATTTAAAATGATTCTGAAACCATGTGAGAATACTTTATTCACCCCTGGAGGCCTATATACAGGTTAGTTGACTATATATATATATATATATTTCTATTGATCTCAGAGAGGAAGGAAAAGGGAGAGAGAAACAGAAACATCCATGATGAGAGAGAATCATGGATCGGCTGCCTCCTGCAAGCCCCCTACTGGGGATGGAGCCTGAAACCTGGGCATGTGCCTTTGACCAGAATCGAACCTGGGACCTTTCAGTTCGCAGGATGACCTTCTATCCACTGAGCCAAACCGGCTAGAGCTGATTTAATATATTTTACAATATCTGCATCTACCACATCATCACAATAACTACTGCTTTAAATAGTAAGAAAAAGATTTCTACAGTGTTGGAGAACATGTGAGCTACAGATTTATGCGTAGATAATGTAAAACCAGTTTCCCAGGCATATTACAAAAAATCAAAAACTGTACTTATGAACACACAAAGCAACACCCAGATCTCTACATAATGATTTCTACATCACTGACAAATCTGAACTATGATGGTTTCTTACCATTTAACAGTAAAAATAGTCACTAGAATGTATATGTGGTATTTTTAAAAACTCCATTTACCTACACATCAGCCGGTTCCGCCAAAGAAACCATCTCCCTGTCAGCTGTCCCAGGAGCTGCCATGCAGATCTGATGTAGGGGGGGCTGCCCTGCGGGCCCATAAACCATCAGTCACTTGGAGAACAGGAGCAGGTCAGGACCAGCTCTGCCTTCCTATCTATCTGCCTTCCTATCTATACGAGGGAAAATGCACTCAGCAATGAGCAGAAATGATACTGAGAGAAACAAAGAGGTGGCTTTAGCAGTCAAGGGTGCGTGCTAGTACCTCCAAATCCGCTCTAGAGGAAATACAAGCATACCTATATTATTGCACTTCATAGATGTTTCACTTTTTTATAAATTGAAGGCAAGACTCTTCCTCCACCAACAAAAAGATTATGTGGTGATCTGGAACTGAACCAGCAATTTATCTGAGATATGCCTATATAAAAACCTCAAAAATATAGAGTATGAGGGGAGTGCTTCCCTAAGAAATGAAGACTTAGTGAGTGAATGAACAGGATGTTATTCTGGGATTTGAGCTGAAATTTAACTTTGTCCTCAGGCTTCTGGAGCTTGAGCAGAACAAGTATCAAAATGTTGGATCTGTTCCAAAGATGATATAAAGCAAACAGCTAAAGATGGGGAAGGAGAACCCAGGCTCTGACACACCCTGGCAATCATAAGTCACAGGGTACTGAGCAGTGCCCAAATATTCCTGAACCCTGAGAAATAAGGACACAGTAGTCCCTTCTATTCCGGGGAGATATGTTCCAAGACACCTAGTGGATGCTGGAAACTGCATGCAGTACCAAACCCCACATATTCTATAATCTCTCCCTGTCCTATATAATAAAAGGCTAATATGCAAACTGTCCCCTTGACCAGGAGTTTGACCGGGAGTTCAACTGGGAGCTCGACCAGGGACAGATGAAGGGAATGAATCTAATTCTGGAGCATCAGCATAAAAATGATTTTTGTATTGAGAGCCTCCTAAGACCTCCCCTAAACACCCAGCCTTTAACACTCTCAAGACAAAGGACCCAGGCCTCACTCTCCCTCCCAGGAGCAGGCTTATGCCCTTCTTGCCCCACAGTGTGCATCTTCTAAACTCTAAGGGTCCTCATGAGACTTGCAACCAGGAGAGCAGCAGCTGTCCTGGGCTAACCTCTTGAACCTCTTTCCTAGGCCCTATTTGCTCTGACTTTCCAGTGAGCCAAAGCCACCCCAACTAGGCTCATTTCTTTCCTATTATGTTGCCTGAGAGCCAAAGCAGCCCCGCCCAGGCTCTCTTGTTGCTTCTCCTATGCTAAGCCCTTCCCTGTTTCACTGTCCCGACCTTTAATAAATGTCTTCTCAAAATCACTCACACTTGTGTTGTGAAATCTTTCCTGAAGGAAATCAAGAACACACACTACAGGTCAGCCCAAGGCAGACCTGCTCCAGGCTGGTCCCCTATCTAGTAACAACTTGACTTTCACCAGACTTTTCCAAAGAAGACAAACTAAACTAAACAAAACCAACGTTTTTCCCTATTTACCTGGCAGAAAGATGAGACTTTGCAGGATCAGGTGTGACTTTGCTATGCTGACATTAGCAGAGCATTTTTCCTTCTAGTGCCTCAATGAATTCTTTGCAGCTACTGAAGGATACCTAGCCCTTGTGTATGGAATTTTTTACAGTTTCAAGCAAAAAGAAATGCTGGTATATGCTTCCACCTACCACTGTAAAAATAAAGTTCACTAGAATTATTAAAAAAGATTAATAATTCGGGAGAGAAAACTAAGATGGCAGCATAGATAAACACCGGGAAATTGCTGCCTCCCACAACAATTGAAAAATACAAAAAGACAAAACAGACATCATCCAAAACTACAGGAAAGCTGGCTGAGTGTAAATTCTACAACTAGAAGGAAAGAAAAGCACACTGAGAGCCAGAGGAGCTGCGGAAGTAAAGTGCAGAGGTAGGGGGCTCACGTGCAGAAAGGGTCTGGCACCTGAGGACGCGGCTGTCTTTTTGAATCCGGAGGGAGTCACAAGCTCCTGACGGCTCTGAACTTCG
>NW_006299390.1:2604906-2605949 GCF_000327345.1 Myotis davidii | reverse complement strand
GGAACAACATAAACTGATGAACAAGGACTGATCCAGAGATGGAGAGGCATTGATTGGACTGTCGGGCTTTGGAGGGAGGGTAGGGGAGGGTGGGGGTAAGGGGGGAAGATCAACCAAAGGACTTACATGCAGGCATATAGGCCTAACCAATGGACACGGACAACGGGGGGGAGGGCAAGAGCGGAGGGGGGGGGTAGAGGGTAACATGGGGACAAGGACACATATGTAATATCTTAATCAATAAAAAATATATTAAAAAAAGATTAATAATTCCATGCAAGAATCAGGTCAAGTGATGTAAAATAATTTTATAAAATGTTACTACACCAAAACCCCCGAAAGCCCTAGAAGAGCACTCTAGACATATCACTTTCCAACCCTCTGGGATTACATGAGAGGCTTTATGCAGAGAATCACAAAGCAGAGCAAGCACAAGTTTAAGCGGGTTTACACATTCCAATTTTTCAAAAGCAATAAGAAAGACTACAGTATAATTCAGCCATTAGGAAGCAACAGCAGTGTCAGAAAGGATATGGATTCCATTCATGCCTGAAATCTTGAAGTCATCAATTAGCTGTACTACCATGTCTTTATTTGGGTCACTGGGATCACTTTCTCGAACCTATGGAAAGAAAAATAAGTCAAGAACAGAAGTGTTTATGACTGAAAATAATTTCCATTATACCAACCAAAATGGTTTTAATGTAAGTGATGTGTTTTTTAAAACAAAAGATTCAGTATTTGAACTTATAAAACATAAAATCAATTTTAATTTCGTCAAACCCAGAAAAATCCCTTTGTAAAATTTTAAGTTATTAATTTGTCTTCTATCATTCAAGATTTTACAGTACTTACACATTTGAGCAATTTTATTTCATCCAAGGCTGTCTCCGTATAATGCTGGGCACTTTTTACAACTTTCATTGCAACAAATCTTTTCCCCCTTTGGAAAATGCAAATTTAAAATATATAAGCAGAAGTGATCATTATAATGAAATTTACCCTATATATACAAAGTTTTATTAAGCTTTCCTTTAAAACAG
>NW_006299390.1:2582485-2604855 GCF_000327345.1 Myotis davidii | reverse complement strand
GGGGAGAATAATCCCTTATAGTTGTTTCTGTTTTTTCTTCATAAAATGAGGTAAACTAGAAAATGTCATTCATCACATATAATGAAAGTAAGTATCTTGTAACACTAGTTTCACTTCACATACACACAGACACACACACACAAAACTCAAATGCATATTTATATTGGGTTGCAATGGCGTTTCATGCTATAGGTCATAGCTTTAAAAAGGAATCAGAAACCACTGATTTGGAAGGTCTATGTGTTAATTTATATGTAAATGAGTTGTGGGGTATTTTGGTATAAATAAATTTGGGGGAAAAAATATGATCCTGCTATAATTTCAATGAATAAGCCTCAGATATAAAGGCAGAGGAAAGTTAATATTTTAAGATAACAGGAAAATGAACTTCAAACTGAGGGGGGAAATGTTTAGCTAGGGCAGGGCAGGCCTTTGCAAAGCACTTAACACTGCACAACAGAAGCAGCTGTGCCCTCAGTCATAGCTTGTAGTAAAATAAAGATGACGAATATGCCAGGAATCAAGATAACAAATGACAAAGAATACTTACTGCATATCCCAGCAAAGCCAGACAGTAGAGAAGTGTCCCCATCCTAGCTTCCTAATAACATGATACCGGCCATTGAAAAGGTCTCCAATTTTCACTGGATGATAGCCACCTTTTATTTAAAAAAAGAATAGTAATTTCAGAAAAATAGTAACAGAATATCATCTCTTCCTTTGTCAGTTCTTGATACCATTAAAGAAAGCTGCAAATAATAAAATTAGATTAAAATATATTTAATAGTGTAACATTTTTCAAGAATTTTCATCAAAAGAAAAGTGTCCTTTGCCTTTCTACTAAGTTAATTAGAAAGGCAATAAACCACCCAGCACTTCATAACACTTACTTAAGGTTTTATATTTAAGTCTAGGTGTAAATAATATGCACACTAGCTCCTGACATTTCCAAACAACCTTATAAGTTAAACACCAATCTTGTTAGGTCAGTACAATATAACTCACCAAAATAAAGGCTGGGTATCCTGCATAATTCTGCATACACTAACAAGAAGTCCTATATAATAAAAGCCTAATATGCTAAGTGTCTGGTCATTCATTCAACCAATCAAAGCGTAATATGCTAATAATATGCTAAGGTCACTCAACCACTTGCTATGATGTGCACTGACCACCAGGAGACAGACAGTCGACTGGTCCCTATGATGTGAACTGACCATTAGGGGGCAGATGCTCCAACCAAATAGTTAGCTTACTGCTGGCGTCCGGCTGATCAGGACACACCCTGGAACCCTCCCACGCAACCCTCTCTACCCCCCCCCCAACCCCCGCTGGCCAACCTCCCGCATCCCTTCCCAGCCTCGATTGTGCACTAGAGAGAGGCCCAGTGCACAAATTCATACACCAGTGGGGTCCCTTGGCCTGGCCTGCACTCTCTTGCAATCCGGGACCCTTCAGGAAATATCAAAGAGCCGTTTTCGGTCCGATCCCGTAGACCAGGCTAAGGGACCCCACTGGTGCAATTCACCCTCCAACATAGCTTGCTCCTCTCGCCCTTCTTCCTCCAACTTCAAACTCCTGCCTTGAAAATAGGTTAGAGAGGGAGGGAGGCTGTACCATGTTAAGGTAGACTTTTGGGGAGGGAAGGGTCCTTCACGGACATCTGGCATAAAAAGACCTTCACTTTGCATTTGTAAATAAAATAAGGAGGCTACAAAGTAGCATGTATAATACAGCATTTCTGTGAAACAAACAAAAAGTCTAGGAGGAGGATGTAAGCAACAAACAGCTTGATATAAAATTGCTTTCACTCTTTTAACCTATATTTTATTCTCTGTATCTTTTCCAATATTTTTCTGAAACAAACATAATACTTTTCTATTTTATACTCTCTTAGCATTTACCACTTCCTTATTGCAAAGATGCTATTTTCCCTTTTTAAATTTGTTTTCCTTTTTTAAATCTGCAAAATTCTTATAAATCACTAAGACAGAGAAGTACAGAGAACAGACTGACAGCTATCACAGGACAGTCTGGATGAAAACGGTGAAGGGATTATGGAAAAAACCCCACAAAGTAACAAAAAGAAACAAAACAACAACTCATAGACACAGACCACAGTATGGTGGAAAGAGGGGTGGGGATGGAGGGGGATAGAAGAGTGTAAAGGGGGGATAAACGGTTACAGAAGGAAACAAGTTTGGATGGTGAACACACAATACAATATACAGATTGTGTATTATAGAATTGTACATCTGAAACCTATAATTTTATTAACCAATGTCACCCCTATAAATTCAGTAACAAATTTTAAAAAGAAGACATAGATGGTTTGTGCCTGTTTTTGAGCAGCTCAAAGCAGGTGCAGTAAGTACCTAAGCCAATTCTTTTAATCCCTCTGTAACTTCCACAGGGCTAGGAGTAATACTTCAAGAAATACTATGAATATAAATACTTAAACTGTTGAATTAATGAAGCAAAAATTTGAGTAGACACATTTTCTAAGATTCTTACTCTCATACCACTGTACTTGCTTTCCTTCGATTTTAATATCAAAGTCTGTAACAATATTTTGGGTTAAAAAAAAAATGAACTAAAAGATAGTAAATTATAAATGAAAATAGGAAATTATTTAATGGAAGGGTGGGTGTTAACAAAACACACTGTGGTAATCATTTTGCAATATACACACATGTTAAGTCATTAAGCTGTTACACCTTAAACTTGCACAATGTTGTATGTCAATTATCCTATACTAGAGGCCCGGTGCATGAAAATTCATGCACTGGAGGGGGGTCCCTCAGCCAGGCCTGCCCCTCTCACAGTCTGGGAGCCCTCAGGGGTGGGAGGCGACCAGGTGATCTGGGGAAGGTGACGCCCCATCACACCTCTGCTGCTGCCACTGACGGTAGCACAAGCCTCGGCCGGCCTTGGTTACCTGAGCCTCGAGAGGCTCTGGGCGGCTGGGGGGGTGAGGGGACTGGGTGGATCCGGAGGCAGGGCTGAGGGGACTGGGCACCCCCATCTTTGAAGGCGTGGCAGTAAGTTAGCATATTCCCTCCTTATTGGCTGTGGGTGCCGCCATCTTTGCAACCTGCTGCTCAGTCATTTGGTTGTCCCCTCACTAACCTCCCTGCTGGCCTGGTTGCCCCACACAGCCTGTTCGGTCATCCATTCGGTTGTGATGGTCACTTAGGCTTTTATATATATAGATAATAAAAGCATAATATGCTAAGTGTCCGACCAATTGGTTGACTGGTCAACCACTCGACCAGTCTTTATGACGTGCACTGACCACTAGGGGGCAGACGCTCCGACCTGTAGGTTAGCTTGCTGCTGGGGTCTTGGCTGATTGGAACTGGGCAAGAGTGCCAGACACTCCTCAGCCGGCCAGCCCCCAATACCCCAATCGGCCCCGATCGCCAGCCTGGCCGAGGGACCCCACCTGTGCATGAATTCATGCACTGGGCCTCTAGTACAGCCGTGGGCAAACTACGGCCCGCAGGCCGGATCCGGCCCATTTGGCTGTTCTATCCGGCCCACAGAGCCGAAAGAGCGGAGGGTTCTCTTGCTCTCCCCTCCGCTCCTTCACCAGCAGCAGTGTTAACATGTATTAGTTCACACAAACACTCCATCCATGCTTTTGTTCCGGCCCTCCGGTCCAGTTTAAGAACCCATTGTGGCCCTCGAGTCAAAAAGTTTGCCCACCCCTGCTCTAGTATCTCAATAAAACTGAAAGAAAAAATGGCTTACCTCCTTAGAAGGTTAAACTAAAATTAAAATAGGCTCTGAATTTACAGTTTTTAAACCATTAAAATTAATACTAAGAGGGAAGTAAACTATGATTTTCAAGTATGAATTAGGGGCACTCTCCTAGGCACTTTATTCTCAAAGCCAAGTTCAATGAAACTAAAATAGCCCTGGCCGGGGCTCGCTTGCTTGGAACATCATCCCATACACCAAAAGGTTACGGTTCAATTTCCAGGCAGGGCGTGTGGGGGAGGCAACCAATAGTTTTCCTCTCTCACATCAATGTTTTCTCTCCCCATCTCTTTCCATTCCTCTCTCTAAAAATCAATAAAAACATATTGTCAGGTGGAGATTGAAAAAAATAATAAAGAAATTAACTAAAATATGTTGCAGGTATTCCACAGGGGAAGCAGAGGAGGGGAAAGGAAGAAAGGAGAAGTTCTGTTTGGGAAATGAGAAAGAACTTAAAGCAGATTTCTTGACCAAAGTGTTTCTCAGAGCCACTTAACACACAGCAGGAGCCTCTGAGAGGAGAGTGGGCTGCCAATTCCAGACATATCTGCTAATGAACCCATTTCTCCAAAGAACTAGTAATATTTCACAGCACAAAGTACATAGGAAATAATACTTACTTCCTTCTTTTATTTTATTTTCACCCAAGGATATGTCTTTCATCGAGAGAGCGAGAGAGCGAGAGAGAGAGAGAGATCGGCTGCCTCCCATATATGCCCCAACGGGGCATTGAACCCAAAACCTGGGTATGTGTCTTGACTGGCAATTAAACCCACAACACTTTGGTGCAAGGAATGACACACTAATGAGCTACACTGGCCAGTGCAGACGGTGTTATTTTTACACTGATGCAGTAGACACAATCTCAGAGACAGTAAATAATAGTTTAGGGCTGGAAAATGGCTGACTCCTAAGTCCATGGCCTGTTCACCAGTAAGAAATGCACTCCAGCCCTGGCCAAGTGGCTCAGTTAGTGCAAGTCGTCCCATATACCAAATGCAGGTCCCATCCCTGGTCGGTGCACGTACAGGAGGCAGCCAATCGATGTATCAATGTTTCTTTCTTCCTTGGGTGAGGATAAAAAAATAAAAGAAAGAAATGCACTACATATTTAACAACTGGAGGACAGTCTTAGTCCACAAGGAACACTTGATAGCTTAATTAAAAGCCGTTTAATACTTAACTGCATAGTATTGCTAACATTACAGTCTAAATTTAAAAACAAATTTTTAAATTTCTTTATTGATTAAGGTATTACATATGTGTCCTTATCCCCCTATTGCCCCCACGCCCCCCACTCATGAGTGAAAACAATTTAATTAGACATAAAGAAAAGAAACTTCTATCACTATTGTATGTTTCAGATTTGAATTCTAAAAGAGCCACAGTGTGTAGAGGTGAACAAAAATAGAAGAGCACTCTTTTCAATGCAATCACACAAATGCTCCTCAAATGCTCCTTTTCTCAATGGGACTTTGAAAGTTGAACAAAAGAAATTACTTAGTCCAGTTATCTCAGAAGCCCACAAGATAGCTAAGAATATTGTGCCTAAAAATAGGACAACGAAACAAGAGAAACATAAAAATTTTTAAATACAAATATAAAAACAATTCAAAGTGCTAAATACATATCCTTTTATTTTGAAAACTTGACATACAAATTTATATTTTATAATTTTTATATTCAAACTCACATATCACAACAGAAAACAAGTCTCCTCTGACCATTTTTCAATCTCTTTTCACAGAATGGTAACGAACACTCATGCTACCAGGGCAGACCACACAAGTACCCAACACCCCAAAAACCAGAGAAAACAGAAACTCCAATCATGCTCAGAAAATTCTCCAATCCCCTGCGATTAGCAAACAATGTACATCAGAATGACTATTAGCAGTGGACACCCCCTGGCCCACCACAGTGTCCAGCACATAAGGAACCTTGAGAACAGTCACAGACGAGACAAAGACCCCCCCTCCTCTCCTTCCTGCGGGACCAGAGGGCAGTACAGGACACAGGACAACCACAGTGCTAGCCCGGAACTGCTCAGGGCATCAGGCAGAGCTCCAGAAAGCATCAAGCACTGGAAGAATACGACGACTTAGGGTTTGAGTTGATGTTTTATTGCCTATAAGTTTTCCTTTTATTCTTAAAGAATAAAAACTAGATTGCATTACAAACAAGAGAGAACAAGAACGGACTGTTAAGCAATCATTAAGCTCACTGCCCTGGCTTCTTTTCCCACTCCTAGTCCCCCAGCACACCCAAGAAAACTGTAAAGCTCTACCTCTACTATTTTTTATTTTAATTTCAGAGAGGAAGGGAGAGGGAGAGAGAGAAAAACATAATGAAGAGAGAGAATCATTGATCAGCTGCCTCCTGCATGCGCCCTACTGGGGATGAAGCCCTCAACTCGGGCATACGCCCTGACTGGGAATTGAACTGGCAACCTTTTGGTGCATGGAACAACACCCAAGCAACTAAGCAACACTGGGCAGGGACTCCCAAACATTTACTGAGGGCTTGAGGGGGGTAGTAACATTCTTCCTGAAAACTAAAGAGGAGGAAATACTCCATACTCATGCTATGAAGTCGGCATTACTTTTTACTCCAAAGCCTGGCAAAGACATTTTAAGAAAGCTATAGACCAATTTTCTTCATGATGTAGATACTAAAACTCTAGACAAAATTTCATCAAATCTAATTTAAACAACATATAAAAGGGATAAAATTTCATGATCAAGTGAGGTCTATTCCAGGAATGAAACTACTTCTATTTAACATTGTACTTAAAAGTTCTGGGCAGTATAATCAGGCAAAAAACTAAATAAATATAATCCAGACTGGAAAGGAAGAAATAAAACTATTCACAGACAATAGGACTGTCTACAAGGGAAAGCTGAAGAAATCTGCAAAAGAAAAAACAAAACAAAACAAAAAAAACCACCTACTTAAACTAAAAAGTAAGTAAAGTCAGGTAATAAAATATTAGCTCAAGATATAAAAACCAATTGTATTTCTACATACCAGCAATAAACAGTGGGAAATTGAAATCTTAAAAATATATCATGTATAATAGCATACAAAATATGAAATACTTAGGGATAAATCTGACCAAAAATATGAGAATAACCTGAATAATGAAAACTTGCAAAACACTGTTAAAGGAAATTAAAGAAAGCCTAAATAAATGGAGTTCATGGGTTAGAAATCTCAATATTGTTCAGATGCCAACTCTCCCCAAACTGACTTTTAGATTCATTTTATTTTCAGTCTAAATTCCAACAGGGTTTGTTGTAGAAAGTGACAATTAATTTGAATACTCATATAAAAATATAAAGCACTAATTTCATTAAAAGGTGCAAAGGCAGTTAAATTGGAAAAGAACAGACTTTTGAACAAGTGGAACTGAACGAAGTGGGCATACCTATGGGGAGGTGAGAGAGGGGGTGGGGAGGAGAGAGGTGGCTCAGTTTGTTGGAGCAGAGGTTCTGGGTTAATTTCCCTGTCAGGGCACATGCCTAGGTCACGGGCTCAATCCTAGCCCTGGTCGGTCAGAGCATGTGTGGGAGGCAACAGATCTATATTTCTTTTTCACATTGATCTCTCTTTCTCCCTTCCACTCTCTCTAAAAAATCAATGAACATGTTCTCAGGTGAAGATTAAAAAAAGAAGAAGAAAACAGCTAAAGTATTGCCTAAGTTGAAAATGGTTTGACTATCAATGATTCATAAGAACCTATTGTAATTGGCCTTCATAAACAAAATTTTACAACTAGTCTTCAGTAACCATAATTTAGGTTACAAATTATGTTGTAGATTTAAAATTTTATCATATATACTTCCTAAAATTTGACAGCCATATCTCGAGTTGTGAAAAATGTTTGTAGATCAAATAAAAATGTTGAAATCTAAGAATACACTATTCTCATTATTAGTAATTTAAAGTGCAATTTAAATCACACACACCCCAGTAGAAACATTAACAATACTAAATACAAAAAAGAAGCAGGGGGAAAAGCCCTACAATCCACTGGAAAAAAATTAGTAATAATGAATCTTTAGACACAACTATTAAACTCTAGAGGACTGAGGCTTGGGGGAGGGGTGTGTGTGGGGGTTTAAAAGCTGTCAGTCAGAAAAACTGTCATTGAAAATTCTTACATGTAAATTAATCTCTCCTTCACCCAATGTTCCTGTAACACTAATGAGTAAGAGAGAGCTCTAGGTAAAAAACCAGAGCAAAGGGAAATGCTCCAAAAGACAGGATTCCCGTTATCTAGAATCTAAGGAGGTAACAAGAAAAATCACTTGAACATAAGGTAAGTATCATGTATGCAAAAAGCAACTTTTGCAGGAGGGCTACAGAGATTTAAGTTCAATTCATAGATTGAGAAACTTTGCATATTTGAAATGTTAATAAAGGCCAACAGACAATTTCAAGCTTCTGCCAACTGTCAATTACTTATACAGATTGGTACTTAAATTCAGGAATGCTGATTTAAATCGTAGCACTGGCATTTACTAGCTATGAGACATTGAGCAAATTACTTTATTTCTCTGGGTACTTGCCCCTACCTCACTCAGAGCCATACCTGGACACATATTAAGTGCCCTCATAAGTGTTTACTCTTCTTCTGTCATTACCCACCCCACTGTGATTAAAGGGTCAGCAGGCCAGGGTTGAGCATACCGGCTATTCCTATTTAAAATAGTAAAACTGTCCCAAAGTGTAATCTAATTAATTAGGATAGCCCAATTAACAAAAGGTTTTTGATATTCCACATACGATAATGATTTATAGTTAGTTGTCAAATATCAATGAAGAGAAAGAAATTAACTTGTCTTTATCAATGATTTAGCCAAACATTAAAATAAGAGAATCAAGACTTTTCAACATTCAAATTTAATGTCACTTCCCCAGACATACAAAGACTGGTGATGAAGACTGGCTTCTATCTTGGGTGCTCTCTCTGATAAGCCCGCTGCCTTGCTGTGAGCAGTCTGCCCTATGGAGAGGCCCTGTGGAGGTGCTGAAGGGTCTAGTGAACAGCAGTGAAGGATGGAACCCACAACCACCAGTATGAGCAGGAAGGCAGATGCTTCGGATCCAGTCAGGCCTTCAGAGGACTGCAGCCCAAGCTGACAGCTGGACTGTAACCTCAGAGAACCTGACCCAGAACCCACCATACTTCTGCAAATCTTTTAAACAGAGACATCGATGGCCTTTGTTACAAATGATTTTTCAAAGGTTTCTAAGCTGAATCACCTTGGAAAATAGACATGCTACCATCCTCTAGAGAAGAGAAGAGGCTGGTCTGCTGTCCAGGATAATAAACATCTCCCTGGTGAACAAAGGTGGGCAGGTCTGGCTCATAAAGGATTGGGACTCCTATGTTTAGAGTTCCTTAGCTACAGTACAAACCCATGGTGAGCAAAGCACCCACCTGGGCCTGCCTCCACATGGCTCTGGTTGGATTTGGAGGGCAAGGGAAACCAGTATGAACATGAAGCCCAGGCTGCTTCTGGTGCGGTGAGTAATCAAGTCCTTTGTCTTTGACCCAGGAATCTCCCGTCTAAGCACCCACGAAACTGTGGCCAACTAACTTATTGGCTTGCAAGAAGGTTAAAAATCTCAGAAAAGTCTTGGTTTGTGATGAATTTATCTTTGGCATCAGGAAAATACAGTCTTGTTTAGAATGGTTGGTTTGTTTTCATCTTATGAAAACTCTAAGTCTTAAAATCACTGCATTTCGTTCCTTGCTTTGATGACTAAGAAACCCAGAGGCAAATTTGCAACACTCCCAATTTATACATATCTTTATGACTAAATCTGTATGTATTAACCTTAATCTGAGTTTACTTAATTATTTCTACTATATATTTTCTTCATCTATTTGTTTATTGTATTCTATATATTTGTAAAATGTCTCAAGTATGTTAAGTGTTAGGATACAAATAACAGTACTAATCCCTCACAATAAACAAGCTCAAACAAGGCTCCCTCTTGGAAAACATTTCCTGATTTTCCTGGCTGAGAAGGAGCCTCCCTCCTTTCCCGTGCTTCTCTTACGCACTTCCATTCCACCTTATGTTCTGTTACACAACACCACACAATGTATTTTAATTATTCATATTCTCATCTGTCTTTCCCAGGAGATTATAAACACTTTGAGGAGAGGGACAGTATTCCTAGCATATAGTACCTGAATTGGAACAAATACACAAGAAAGCACAAGAACATGACACAAGAAAGACAGAAATGAATGTGAGGTAGGTGGTTCTCTACTCCATGGTAGGATGTGAGGGAGAAGAGGGAAAGGCTTTACTTGTGTAAAATGTGAGCTAAAATTAATCTAAGTTAACTCTAACAGAAAAACAGAGAAAACAACAAAAGGAAAAAGATAATACGAGGAAAATTATAATAGTGAGAAAGCATGTTTACAGTACAATATAGAGTTCTGTTTGATGCTAAGAAAGAAAACAAGAACAGTAGCACATTGGGATCTAACTGTGAGGAGCCTGGAGAGTTTCACGTTTAGACTTTCATTGTGAATTGTGAAAAAGTTCTAACAATACAGTATATCCTTAAGGCAATTTCCCTTAATTTATCATGACCAGATGGGAAAAAAGTGAGCTAATAATTTAAATGCAACTCAAGTAATCTTACATAATAAAAGGGTAATATGCAAATGGATCCTAACGGCAGAACCACCAGGAATGACCAGTCACTATTGACGCACACTGACCATCAGGAGGCAAACGCTCAATGCAGGAGCTGCCCCCTGGTGGTCAGTGGGCTCTCTCAGGGTGGGCTCCGCTCAGCCATAAGCTGGGTTGACTGCTGCAGCTGCGTGTGCAGTGGCAGTGGTGGGAGCCTCTACCGCCTCTCAGCAACAGTCAGACATCCCCCGAGGGGTCCCGGATTGCGAGAGGGTACAGGCCGGGCTGAGGGACCCCCAAGTGCACAAATTTTTGTGCACTGGGCCTTTAGTATCATATAAAAACACTGCTAAGGGAATTGCACAGAACAATTATACTTTTATTATACTGCAAAATTAAAATGTGTGGTACTTAAGGCAAGCTGATAAGAAGAGGAATATTTATAAAATACTGAACACAGCAATCATGGGACCCACAAACATTTAGGAGATTAAAGTACACTGATAGCTCCATACATTTACAAAGTTGGAATCTGATTCTAAACAAAAATCAAATAAAAATAAAGGAATTCTTCTGCCTTATAATCAATAATCCAGGTTTCTTATCATGTTAGTACTATAGTTTTATAGCTACAGCAAAATTTTTCTAAAATATACTGATGTTGACATTCCTACTTTTCTAGAAGATTCCCTCAAGAATGACTGAGCCCACAGTGGAAATGCAAGTCACACTACTCTCTGGGGCAAGCCAGAATCTAAAAGCCTAATTTCTGTATTTTAGGATAAGCCTGAATCATTTCTCTATTTAGTGAGAATACTTGAGAACACAGTGGTTTAAATGCACCTAGGGTGGAGGAGGGGTGAGGCGGGGTGTGCAGCGAAGTCCTTAAAATGCACAGAGGTTAACATCAGATCAGAAGGGGCTAGTGGCTGTTTTCAGACGACCAAGTCTCGATGTACTTGACTCTGTAACCTGGGTCACAAGTTTTCTCATACATACACCAACAACTAAAAGTCCAATTTCACTGAAATTATTTTGAACATACTAATACCCTACATATCTCAGAATTCACCACTAAGAGAGATAATGGACCCATTTTGTAACCATTACCAACACTTTCCATTGTTTCTTAAATACACAGTGCCATTTTGCTCCTTCAGTATATCTTTGATAGAAGAATCTAGCCCAGCCGTGGACAAACTACGGCCCGCAGACCGGATCAGGCCCGTTTGAAATGAATAAAACTAAAAAAAAAAAAAAAAAGACCGTACCCTTTTATGTAATGATGTTTACTTTGAATTTATATTAGTTCACACAAACACTCCATCCATGCTTTTGTTCCGGCCCTCCAGTCCAGTTTAAGAACCCATTGTGGCCCTCGAGTCAAAAAGTTTGCCCACCCCTGATCTAGACCATTGCTCCATTAAAATATGTTGTTATAAAAATTTTACCTTTAAACTGAAAAAATGCAGTCTTTCAAAACTATACACAAATTGTTTAAAGTCCATCTGGTTGTCTAATTAATATTCCTAATTAATAGTATGTTGTAAAATAAATATTCCAGAGATTTAATTTTGTCGATTAATGAAATCAGTCTTTTTTTAAAAAAATCATTACCTAAGGATATATTTTTGTTGATCTGAGAGAGAGAAACATTAATTGAGAGGTTGCCTCATATATGCACCCCAACCAGGGATCGAACCCACAATCTGGGTCTGTGCCTCAACTGGGAACCAAATTTGAGACCTTTCTGTGTATAGGACGATGCTCCAACCAACTGAGCTATACCGACCAGGGCTAAAATCAGTCTTTATATCAGTGCCTCTACATTAATTTTTTTTTTTAAATACATTTTATTGATTTTTTACAGAGAGAAAGGGAGAGAGATAGAGAGTTAGAAACATCGATGAGAGAGAGACATCGATCAGCTGCCTCCTGCACACCCACCACTGGGGATGTGCCCACAACCCAGGTACATGCCCTTGACCGGAATCGAACCTGGGACCCTTCAGTCCGCAGCCCGACGCTCTATCCACTGAGCCAAACCGGTCTCGGCAAATTTTAATTGTATGAACTTTTTTTTTTTAATAGATTTCTCAGTGGGCCCATGAGAAAAATATTCTTCAGGACTTCATATATATAACAGTTAGTTATACATATCAGTGGTCGCCAACCTTTCGGACCTCATGGACCAC
This sequence comes from Myotis davidii, assembly GCF_000327345.1. NCBI lineage: Eukaryota > Metazoa > Chordata > Mammalia > Chiroptera > Vespertilionidae > Myotis > Myotis davidii. Next base: position 2,592,236 of record NW_006299390.1, on the reverse strand, counting down.
CAGTGGTCCATGGACCATCAGTTGGAGACCACTGACATATATGACCTTTAGAAATGAAGGTCAGTTTGAATGAATACAAACATACTGACTCAGCTTTAAAGCTGGGGATGGTGAAACAAGGAAGGGCTTAGGACAGAAGATGCAACAGGAGAGAGCCTAGGTGGGCTGCCTTGGCTCACTGAGAAATAGTCACGGTGACTGAAGTGAGCCAAAGTGGGGCTGCCTTCAGCTCCCCGGAAAGTCAGAGAAAGGGAGCCTTGGAGACAGGTTCAGGGGTAAGCCCAGACAAGCTGCTGCTGCCCATTGCTCCTCTGGTTGCAAGTCTCGTGGGGACCCTTGGAGTTTAGGAGATGCCTGTGGGAGAAGGGGAGGGGGAAGGGAAAGGCACAGGTCTGCTCTAGGAGGAAGTACATGCTCTTCTTTTTTGTTTCAAGCCTTCTACTTGTTTTGTGAGCAAGGGAAGAGTAAATAGAGATCTAAGATTTTAAATGGGGGTTCTCTCCATAGTAAACATGAGCTTCAGTATATGAACTTGGACAGTGTTCATTTGTATTCAAAGATTTGGGATATATATAGATTTCAGAGAGGAAGGGTAAGGGAGAGAGATAGCAACATCAATGAGAGGTAATCAATGATCTGCTGCCTCCTGCATGCCCCCTACTGGGTATCAAGCCCTCAACCAGGGCAAGTACCCTTGACAGGAATCGAACATGGGACCCTTTAGTCCACAGGCCAGTGCTCTATCCACTGAGCCAAACCAGCTAGGACTGGGACTCATTTCCTGATTCTTATATATTCTGGATACGTAAAAGTACAATATATTAAATTATAAACTTGGGAAACAACTGATCTTAGAATGAGAAAGTCTTAGTTGGATACATGGAAAATTCAGAAGTCAGAAGACACTTGAAAAATACTGAGATCTCTTTTACAACTAAAAAAAAATTTCTCTTAGTAACTAAAGTAAAAGAACTCTGAAAGAAGTTCACTGACTACTTACAACCAAAGGCCATAATTACACACACTCAGACATAAAAATATAACTGAAAGATTAACTTATTTCAAGAAGTCAAGACCTATTGTTATTTTAGGCTCCCATGGGATCAAGAGGGTACAAGGGTGTATCACAGCACATTGCAATGTCTTATTCAACCACACAATTACAGGCACGTTCCCAGGTATGTTACATCTTCTGTAAAAATGAAAAATACTACCACTGTCAATAATCCAATTCTCAATTATTCTAAAGAAATTTTTAAAAAATGGTAAAAGAACACCGGTCTTAGAGAGAAATGACTACAAATGCAGTAAGTAAAGGTCTCCTACATATATATATATATATATATATATGGAAATTAAAACTGTCTTTTGAGCCTCATTCTAAAGCCCCACCTAGTTTTACAATCCAAGAGTAATTATAGCTTTCCAGTTTAATCAACGTCAGAAAGTGTAACTCATGGACCAACTTGTGCATAATCCTATGTTAGGCACCCAACAAAGCAATTAGACACAGCTAGTGAACTTCGGTCTTCGGGTTTGCATAATCTATGCCAGCCAAGAAAAGTAGTACAGGTCACTACTTTTAATAGGAAAAGCAGTGACATAATTATACAAAAAGTTAAACATACCTAAATATACTTGGAGTCTGCAACATCTTTCTATTAATTTCTTGTGACATTCTTCTGACAGGCTGTATTCTCCAAAGAAGGCCGCAACTGTTGTATCTTCCAAACCACTTGCTTTCCTAGAAGCCTGAATTTCTACTACTGAAAAATGAACTGCACTCATCCTTGTAGATGTGATGGGCTTCTGCTGTGCTTCGAACCAGCAGGACGCACTGGAAGGGACTGTGATTTCTGAGACGAGGTTGTAAAAGGCAACAAAGCTTCCAGTTTGGGGCTCTGACTCTGAGGACGCCACGCAGTGAAGAAGCACAGCGTAAGGAGGGCCTGCAGTTGGCAGTCCTACTCTTCCAGCCCTTCAAACCCAGGGCCAGACATGTGCGTGAGCTTTCAGATCATGCTAGTCCCACACACTGAGTCACCTCAAGCCTTTGAGAGGTCTCAGTAGAGGCCCCAGATATCATGAGGCATCGGTAAACCATACAAACTTTGCCCTTTCTAAATGCCTGATCCATAAAATCATAAGCAAAAGTTGGCTTAACACTTCTAAGTTCTGGGATAATTCATTATGCAACAATAACCAGAACAATCCTTATTTTACTTACCACAACATCTATGCAAAATCTCCTCCATCATTCTCTAAAAAAGATGTGATCTCAATTTTTTTCAAGACTAGCCCACTATCTCAAAACCAACTCATTTAATTCCTTCCTTGCAAGTCCTTCAAACTCTCATCAGATTTCTTCTCTTCTGCCTAGAAATAAGCTCAGGTATCCTGCCCTAACATCAACTCTCCCTTGTCCATCTCTGACTCCCCTCAAGCTACAGTTTTCATTCCATTGCTAAATTTTACCAAAGAATCGATTATGCTTTCTCAAATACACCTTGATATTCGCATGACTGGCCCCAACTGATGGGTCATTAGGAACCCTCCCCATACATAGGTTCACTGGCCCTTTCTCAGCCTTTACCCATCTCAAACTATGCCAACAAGGAAATAGTGGCACATAGCATTCACAGTATTAAGAAGATTAATAACAAATTAGGAGCAGTACCACTTTTCCAGGTGCTGAGAGCTGAGGAAAACTCTCTCTCATGGAACCTCATAAGTAAAACAACATGTGTTATCATGAACCACAACCTCAGCAATAAGAGCATGTGAGTCTGTATGTATGTGCATGTGTGTGTATGCACATACATACCACAAACAGCAACTCCAAAAAAGATATGTAAAAGGCCAATAAGCATTTTAAAAGTTACTCAACATCAATAATCATTTGGGAAATCAAAACCACAATGAGATATCACTAGGATGGCTAAAATAAAAGAGAGTAAGTGTTGGTAAGGTGTTTGAGAAATTGCAACCCTCACATATAGATAATGGAATATACAATGATGTGGCTGCTTTGGGAAAACATTTCCTCCGGAAGTTAAACATGGAGTTCCAATACAACCCAACAATTCCATTCCTGGGTGTAACATCAAAGAAAAATGAAAACAGGCCCACTCAAAAACTCATATACAAATGTTCATAAGTAGCACATTCATAATAGCCAAAAGTGGAGACAACCCAAATGTACATTATTTGATAGATAAATAAAATAAAATGTGATATATCCACCCATAGCAATTTACTCGGTATAAAAAGGTTTCAATACTAATACATGGTGCAAGACGGGACAATATGAAAATGTGGTAAGAACTCACCCACAAAAAACTTCATATTGTATGATTCTAGCTATATAAAATGTCCAGAATAAGCAAATCCATAGAGACAGAAAGTTTGTTGGTGTTTCCCAGGGACTGGGATGAGGGAGAAATGGGGAGTGACCGCTAATGAACATGTGTTGCTGTTGTTGTTGTTGTTGTTTCTGAGGGAGTTAATAAAAATACTCTGTGGTAGTAGTTGCACAATTCTGTGAATATACTAAAAACCAGTGAGCTGTACATTTTAAAGGGTTGAATTTCACATAATCAATAAAAAAAAAACTGTATGAGGGGGAAAATAGCAAGTTTTCAATTACTGCTTCCTAGTCAATATAAATGGACCCCATCCCCCTACCGCAGACCAGGTTTTAAAAAAGACCCAAAACAGACTCTTAATAAAATATGAAACTTCTTTATTACAGCACAGGGAATATAGTCAATAATGTGCGAATAAGTACATATGATGTCAGATGGGTGTAAGATTGATTGGGATGATCACTGAAGTTATATAATGTCTAGTCACTGGGGTGTGCACCTGAAATTAACACAGTAATGTATGTCAACTGCAACTGAAAGATAAAAATGACTTAAAAATGAAAACAATCAAACAAAAAACAAAGATTGCGGGGAAAAGTGGAGAAGGGAAAAGGGCTGTGGGGTGGCTGGAGGGACTGTGTCCCTGACTGCTAGGTCTGTTTCTTTCAACTTGTTCTTTCTCCTCTTGTATTCCATTAAATTCCTCAAAGGCTGGTCACTGAACAGCCTCTCCGCATCTCTTTTATTCATTAATACCCACCCCTTACCTACGATTTGTTTCCTATCAAATCTGTAATACTTGTGTATGGTTCAGGAAAAGTCCACAAGACCCCTCTTCTGACAGAATTGCAATATTTGAAAATTTTAGATGAACAAATAAAATAGCGTGGAACATATCCTCTGTTTTGATGCTAAACAATGTTGTATTAAATATGTAAAGTTTCAAACATAAGCCTTTAAATGCAAAATGCTAGTAACCAAGTTGGTACTAAGTGAGGATGAGTATTTTTATGATTTATTGACCTACCATATAGGTTTCATGAATCCCAAACTAACTCAGCCTCTGATGAGGTTGGAGTCCCAAAAAGGAGGTTAACCTCTGCTCAGCCAGGCAGATGGTCCCGGATGCACACTTGGTTCAGACTTGGGCGTTCTTTTGGTGTGGAGAAAGCCGAATGATTTCATATCAGAGAGGAATGCTAAGAGAAAGCATCACAGTTGAGCTGCTTGAAGAGCCTGCTCCATAAGCAGTTTCAGGCAAATTATTCATCTTCTGAGTCTCTATTCTCATTGCACAACGAGTATAACAATGGATACTGGTATTCATTAGTAAACAGGTCTGGCTATTGTAACAAAAGTCAAAATAATTGTGGCTTTAAAGAGTTGAGGAGTCCCAAGAACTACCCTCACTGCTGACCACCAATTGCAAGTTTGAGGGTTCTGAACATCATGCTCAGTTTCAATCATTAATAATCTGTGAGAACCCACCGAAGGCTGTTATTCTCGTGGTTACAGTTTATTACAGCATAAGAATTACAGATTAAAATCAGTCAAGGGACAAGATGCAAAGCAGAATTAGAAGAGTCCCAAATGTGGAGCGCACAGTCCTCCTCTCCCAGGGGAGGTGAGGACAGTCAATTGCTCAGGCAATGATATATGACAGTGCACACGGAGTACTGCCAACCAGAAGCTCACCCCAGCCGTGGAGTCCACAGTTTTTACTGGGGCTCCATTATGTAACACGATGGACTAGCAACGTGGCTGCCCTCGGTCCACACACCCTCCAAAAGCCCCTAACACAAATCACATTTTTAGACTATCTGGCATGACCCCCTTGGGTTAAAAAAGACACTTAAGCCCAGCAAGTGTGGCTCAGTGGTTGAGCATCAACCTATGAACCGGGAGGTCACGGTTCGATTCCCAGTCAGGGTACATGCCTGGATTGCAAGCTTGATCCCCAGTGGGGGGAGTGCAGGAGGCAGCAGATCAATGATTCTCTCTCATCACTGATGTTTCTATCTCTCCCTCTCTCTTCCTCTCTGAAATCAATAAAAAAAAATTTTTTTATATATGTTTTATTGATTTTTTTACAGAGAGGAAGGGAGGGGGATAGAGAGTTAGAAACATCAATGAGAGAGAAACATCGATCAGCTACCTGCTGCACACTCCCCACTGGGGATGTGTCCGCAATCAAGGTACATGCTCTTGACCAGAATCAAACCTGAGACCCTTGAGTCCGCAGGCCGACGCTCTATCCGCTGAGCCAAACCGGTTAGGGCTGAAATCAATAAAAAAATATTTTTAAAAAGAACACATAAAAGGCAGGAAATTTCAAGGACTTAGAGATTACTTCCAAGGACGTTATCTGGGCAGAGGCCGCTAGACCTTTGGGAGCAATGTTAAATTCTTTACAACACCATTTGCTTGTCCTCTCTTCTGAGCCCTAGATTCATATTTCTAGCTGCCTCTTTCCTATCATCACCATTTTCTTTAAACTCTAATAAAGTCAAACTCATCAAAATTTCCCCAGACCAACTGTGATTTCACTGTTCCTGTTAATAGTGCCAAATCTATTTCTTTCCAATAAGGAATTGAGGCAGTTTATACAACCACAATACAAGATTCAAAATTAGAAGGAAATTGGGGCAAAAAGAAAAAGTAGCCCAGCAAAAATAAAATGGAACAATGTTGTGGGGAAGTTAGGACGAAGAATGCAGTGCTGTAAGTTATTGTCCACTTGTTTGAGGTGGGTTGTACATTTGGCTCTGAGCTTTTTAGTAGCTGAACAATATCCAAAACAAAAAAGAAATGATCATCAGTTTCAAAATTCAAAGTCTATTTTTAATAAAAGATTCACAGAAGACATCACTACCTTCTTCTGGTCACTCCAGGGTTCAAGAATTAACTTTTTCATTGTCACTCTCTACATTCAATTGTTTGTCAAATGATAAAATGCTACCTCTATGATGCTGTTTACTTAGTTTGTCCTCTTCTCCTATCTCTATCTCTATTCTCTCCAACACCAATCATTCAAGATTCACAAATTAATCTTTCTTAAGTAAATCACTTCCCTGTTCAAAATCTACAGTGTTTCCTCACTGCTAAGTTTTTCTTTTTTAAACATTTATTTTTTTTATTTACAAAGAAGTATGTGCTCAACAGAGAAAACATGAAAAACAAGACAGAGATAAAAGTATACACACATTATAAAAATCCCATAATCTAGATATAACTACCTACTGCACTTTATGTTTGTTTGTTGTTGTTTTTTATTGAATTTAGAGTCAGAGAGGAAGGGAAATGGGGGGAAAAAAGCAATCGGCTGCCTCCTGCATGCCTCCTACTGGGGATTGAGCACACAACCTGGGCATGTGCCCTGACCGGGAATAAAACTGGTGACCTTTCAGTGCTCGCTCAACTAACTGAGTCACACCAGCGAGGGGTAGCTACTGCAATTTTTTCAACTGCAATAAAATTTACACAGAATGAAAGTCAGGTATCTTATGTACACAATTCCCTGATGTTTGACAAATGACTATGCTCTAATCCAGCAGTCGCCAACCAGTGGTTCCTGACCCACTGGTGGTCCGTGAGGTCCGAAAGGATGGCAACCACTGCTCTAATCAATACAAAAAAACATTTCTCCAAAACCTCACAAAGTTTCCTGATGTTCTCTGCCAGTAATGTTCTTTCAGCTATACATATCGCAAGTATTGTCTCCTAGTCTAAAGGGGTCTTTTCATTCTCAAAAATGTCTTTTAACTGCTTTTTGTCACCAGCACAGTTAAAGGGGAAATTTTTAAGATACATGAATGCAATGCTTTGATAAAAATTCAAATACCATAAACTCCAAGAGTATATAATTGCTTCTCTCAAGGTAAAGCTGATTCAATATTTATAAACAGAAAATGCAGCCAAAAAAGTATTTGAAATAGCAAAGCTTTTTTTTTATTTTTATGAAGTGCAATTTATTAATTTTCTTATTTTACAGTTAATACTTCTTGTACACTCTCCAAGAAATCTTCCCCTTCTCCAAGGTTGTCAAGATGTTCTCCTATGTTTTTCTTTTTATAAGCTTTATACTTTTAGCTGTACATTTAAATCTGTGACCCATAACAACCTGGTAAAGACATCCTTTAAAAATGTACACATTTACTGTACGATCAGAAACAAGACAAGGATGTCCACCTTATCATTTCTTTCAACCTTGGGCACAGAGCAATGAAGCAAGAAACAGAAATCACACAGAATGTAAAGGAAAAACTATTTGCACTGAAATGATAAATGATGTGTGTGCAGAAAATCTAAAGTCTATTAGACTATTGTTTTACTTTGAGCATGTTTTTTAAAATGTGTATTACTAAGAATGCTTTAATTTCTTATCTTCATATCCATCTTCTTTATGATGCTCCCAAACTACTCTTTAACCTAATCCATCATCAGTTTTTAGCTAGCCCAGTTGTTAGGAAAACAAAAGCACTTAGAGCTGCCCAGAGACCCCTTTCTCTGCCTCCAGGATTTAGCCAAATTCCAATTAATCTTAACTGGCAAGGCCCTCATTACATTTTCTATGAAGTCTTTTCTTTTACCTCTGACCAAATACAACCTCGTTCCTTTTAAGTCCTCACAAATTCCCTCTTTTTTACTCTTATAGTTAATTAATAACACAATAAAGGTTAAAGGGGGATATTTAAGTAATTTCTTTTTTTTCCTTTTTTTTAATGTTTAAAATATTACAAATAGTAGTACATATGTCTCCTTTTTCCCCCATTGACCTCCAGCCACCCTCCCCTAACCCCAGGCACATGCCCTCACCCCCCTGGTGTCTGGGTCCATTGGTTATGCTTATATGTATGCATACAAGTCCTTTGGTTGATCTCTTACCCATACTCACTCCTCTGCCTTCCCTCTGAAGTTTGAGAGTCTGTTCGATGCTTCTCTGTCTCTGTATCTATTTTTGTTCATCAGTTTATGATGTTCATTATATTCCACAAATGAGCGAGATCATGTGATATTTATCTTTCTCTGACTGGCTTATTTCGCTTAGCATAATGCTCTCCAATTCCAACCATGCTGTTGCAAATGGTAAGAATTTCTTCTTTTTTACAGCAGTGTAGTATTCCCATCAGCAGTGCAAGAGGGTTCCTTTTTCTCCGCATCCTGACCAGCACTTGTTGTTTGTTATTTGTTGATGATAACCATTCTGACAGATATGTGATGATACCTCATTGTCGTTTTGATTTGCATCTCTGGGATGATTAGTGACTTTGAGCATGTTTTCATATGTCTCTTGGCCTTCTGAATGTCCACTTTCAAAAAGTATCTATTTAGGTCCTTTGCCCATTTTTTGGTTGGATTATTTATCTTCCTTTTGTTAAGTTGCATGAATTCCCTATAAACTTTGGAGATTAAACCCTTATCTGTGATAGCATTGGCAAATATGTTCTCCCATGCAGAGGGCTCTCGTTATTTTGTTGGTTTCTTTTTGTTGTGCAGAAACTTTTTATTTTGATGTAGTCCCATTTGTTTATTTTCTCCTTAGTTTCTGTTGCCCTAGGAGCTGTATTGGTCTTAGTAGAAGCCATAGGCAGCAAAATCGCAGACATTTGTCGTAGCAATATCTTTAAGTAATTTCTTAATCCAGTCTATTCATCATTCAGTCACCATTCAAGAGGCCGCAGACTGTCTGTCCAATCCAGGTACTAGATCCAGGGGGGAAAGGCTCTGCCATTAGGTAGTTCATATGCTAGAGGCAAAGTCATGAGGCCAGAAGCTCCCTGAAAGTAAGTACTGTTTCTCAGTTACCTTTCTAACTCCTAGGTAACTCCCAAGGCTTCCCACACAGTAAAGCCTCAAAGAGTTCACCTGCCATGCTAACTAAGCCTAATCCATCAATACCTGAGTCAAAAGCAATTCTGAGCACCAAGAGGGGTCAGAATCTCCTCAGTCTCCATGAAAGAAATGTAATGAGGCCTTACTAATTCAAGAGCCTCTGTTACTTTGTTCACAGAAAGTTTCTTCTTAAGGCTTCAAGGAAGGCAAATTAAACCAATTAATTTTAAAAACACATGCAACATAATGAATTAAGTACCGTATTTGCCGGCGTATAAGACGACTGGGCGTATAAGACGACCCCCTAACATTTCCACTCAAAATACAGAGTTTGTTATATACTCGCCGTATAAGACTACCCCCTCTTCTGCACACCTTCCACACACCAAATAAAAGGTAAAACAATATCAGATTTGATTTTAACATTTTGATTTATATTCAAATGCTTATGACATGCAGGAAAACTGTCACAAGGCTGTATGTAATCAAACATATACATAAAACAGTGCAAGTTTATTACCGGTAAACATACCGGTAATCCACTAAAGAAAAAA
>NW_006299390.1:2575080-2581994 GCF_000327345.1 Myotis davidii | reverse complement strand
AAAATCGCATAACAGCCGAGCATACACCCAGCAGCGCTGCTGATGCCTGAACGGTATGTGGAATGAAGTGGGCGGGCATCGGGAGGCCACTATGGCACGGGGCAAGCACTATGGGCAGTCTATCTGAAGTGTACCTGGCGTATAAGACGACCCCCCACTTGGAGGCATATTTTTCAGGGCCAAAAAATCGTCTTATATGCTGGCAAATACGGTATGTGTACAGCATTAGCAGTTTTAAGGGAAATAATTATGAATGAATACAGGTTATCTGTTTCATATCAAAAAGAATTGACACTAAAGACTACATAAAACACATCAGGGGCATGACACTGTTGTGGAGACAACCTTGCAAAGGTGTGTTATTTTTTCTTAAAAATGAAAAAAAGTAAGCTATAAAACAGTAATAAGTCAGAGATTCTAAAGACAAAGCCAAGGAGAACTTTACATTTTGAGTTGTTAAAATTCAGACAGTCAGTGTGCGAACATTTATACTGCTTATGTTATGTTTTGAAGATGATGTACCTAAATTTTGAAAGAAATAAACTGTAGTCCACTTAAACGTGTATGTTAGAAATCTGGAGCATTATGGATGATTTTAAGGCAGAAACAAAGGATCTGTATTCTGATTTGTGTTCTTCATGGCATATCAACCTCCTCACCTGACATGCCCTCCAGACACACAGGCAGTATCAGCGCTGCCCATCCCTCAGTTTTGACCAACTTCTAGAGACAATTCTTTCATCCCGAGAAAAACACGTATTGCACTGTGGATAGTTCAAATGCAGTGGGGTTAACAAAATACACAGCCCGTGACCATGGGGAATCTTTCAGACTGAGGCAGAAATCACTAATGAACACAAAGATATATAATTACACATGGGGTGTTGCGGTAGATACTAATTTGAGTGATAAAGGGAGGAGCCTAATAACAGTGGGATTAGGGATTATAAGAAGGCCATTCTAAGGAAATAACACAGAAAGGGAGGAAAGCAATGCTGACAGCGCGTTCTCTTGCAGAGGCTCGGGGAAACAAACCCAACACAAGGGAGGCAGTTAGACCAGGAAGGGAGCAAGCATGAACAGGTGTAGCATCAAAGTACAGATGGAAACAAAGCTGAAGGGAGAATGGAACAAAAACAGCACAGAAGAAAGTAAAATTCCTATTTCTTAAAGAGCTTCTATGCGTCAGGAAGTATGCCACAAACTTACATATTTGTCTTATTTATTCTTCATAAAAATCTTAGCTGGTAAGATGTTATTATACATTATATTAAAGAGATTACATCATATTGAAGCAACTAAAGCCCAGAGGGTAAGAACTAGTCCAAGGATACAGAGTTGGGAAGCCAGTTTTGAACCCAGTTCTCTCAGATACCAAAGTCCTTAATCCTCCTGGATTCAGTGGGAGAACCAAAAAGAAGATGGGCATGAACTAGCTGGCTATGAAGAAAGGAAGAGTTCCACGCCAAAGGGTAAGCCAAGGCAAGTAGAAAGAAGCAGCAAACAACCTTTAGCAATATTAGAACTCTAAATAGTGGCCTTTTTGTTAAAATGCCTGAGGTTTCACAAGTTTTAAAAGGAAGAGACTTGTAAAGATAAAGAGGTAAAAAGTTAAATGCAATTAGCTGGTCATAGAGGATTCCGATGGCAGTGCCCCAAATGCTTTCTGCAGCTATTGGTGGGCCTGGGATTCCATACTCCACCCCCAACATACCTATATTTCCCATAACAAAGAAATATTTCTTTTTTAAAGAGATAAAATATGGTGTGGCCTGGCCGGCATGGCTCAGCGGTTGAGCATTTTACCCAGGAACCAAGAAGTCAATGGTTTGATTCCCAATCAGGGGCACATGCCTGGGTTGCAGGCTCAATCCCCAGTGTGGGGCATGCAGGAGGCAGCCAATCAATGATTCTCTCTCATCACTGATGTTTCTACCTCTCTATCCCTCTCCCTTCCTCTCTGAAATCAATAAAAATATATTTTAAAAAATATATGATGTGTTTTCTTGTTTTCTACTTTGGGAGTACTGAGAAGTGGCTGGTGGGGCAAAGTTTCTCCAGAAATGAGGTCAAGGAAACCAGATAAAGTGACAGGTAAGACACCTCAAGAGACAAGTAAAACACACCCCTAAACTGTGAAAGCCATCCCGCCCTTTCCCCCTTCCTGAACAATTCAGTCTACAGCCATTAAATAGGGCCAAGCAACAAAGTATGTCTGAGCACAGCTTGGTGAGGAGGAAAGGGAGAAGATGCCCAACATGACAGTGGCAGCAACAGGTGGCTCAATATATACAAAGAAACTAATCAAATCAGTAAACATAATGAGGAAAATGAGAGCCTAGTCACTTTACTATCAAAGAAACTACAAGTACTGAAAGGGAGAAAACTGGGCTGAATCCTCTGGTATTAGAGTAGAATTAGAGATATCAGATTAAGCTCATAGATTTTAATATATACATAAATAAAAATTGAAATAACTATAGAGAAACACATATAAACATAAAGGGTGTATCCCTCACCCTGAGTGATCTGGAAGCAATGACACTCCAATAGTAATAATCATATGTAATTATGTGCTTAAGATAACAAACAGTTCCCACAGGTCACCCTAATGCTTTGCATTTAGTATCATACTAAATATTATTCTCTACTAAAAGGGGTTCTTTGGGAAAAGAGCTGATTCCAGGGCTGGAGTTGGGAAAATTCAAGATTGTATTTAAAAGTAATAAAGTGTTCAAAGAACAGACATAGAACCAACTTGAAGGGATTCCTAATGACCAAATTGAGGGAAATATAAACATCAAGCCAAATAAGGAAAATAATGAATTATAACTCAGTGGGAGAAGGGGGGGAGGCAATCCATGAAAGAGTCCATCTGAGATAGACAGAAAGACAGAAAGATGGGCCAGAAGGATGGGATAGATCAGTGGTTCTCAACCTTCCTAATGCCATGACCCTTTAATACAGTTCCTCATGTTGTGGTGACCCCCAATTTCATTGTTACAAATTGAACATAATTAAAGCATAGTGATTAATCACAAAAACAATATGTATTTATATATGTGTTTTCCGATGGCCTTAGGTGACCCCTTTGAAAGGGTCGTTCAACCCCCAAAGGCAGGGGTCCTCAAACTTTTTAAACAAGGGGCCAGTTCACTGTCCCTCAGACCATTGGAGGGCCAGACTATAGTTTAAAAAAACACACTACGAACAAATTCCTATGCACACTGCACATATCTTATTTTGAAGGAAAAAAACAAAACGGGAACAAATACAATATTTGTATTTGCATGTGGCCCACAGGCCATAGTTTGAGGACCCCTGCCCAAAGGGGTCGTGTCCCACAGGTTGAGAACTGCTGGGATAGAGGAAGAAAAAGAAGAGGAAGAAGGAAGTAAACTTGTTGATGAGAGGATATTTACATAATTTTAAAATAACTCCCAGCAAAATTCTCATTAATTACCAGGGGAAGGATTAACTTTGGGATGGAGCGATCCAGCAGACACCATCTTAAACAAGCGACCGAAATCAACTGTAATAGTATAAATCAAAACCATACACTACCTGAAAAGAGTTTTTTATATACCAAATTGAGAAACATTATACAAAATAATAACTTGGCCTACACTGTTCAAAAATGTCAGTTGTGACAGTCAAGAAAAGACTTAGGAACTGATTAAAGAAACAAACAAAAAAGTAACGAGACTTTCCAAAGGTTCTGTTTCATATCAAGGACAATATTAGGCAACTGGCAAAACCTGAATAGAGTCAGAGGATTAAATGGTAGAAATATATCAATGCTAACTTCCTGATCTTGATGGTTGTATTGTGATTACAAAGGAGAAATGTACTTGATTGTAGGCAAAATATACTGAAGTACTCAGGAGTGACAGAGCATCATGTTGGTAACTTAAACTCAACTGGTTTCAGGTGGGAAAGTTACCTATTCTACTGGGGAGGAGGAAGATGGCCACAGTTCCTGAATCAGACATTCCCAATTCCATGGACTCCTTAAATGCATTTATGTTCATTATCTTAGACAAACTATTATGGTTTATTAGTGACCCGGTGCATAGATTCGTTCACATTGAAAGAAAATTAATTAGAAGGTGGCCAATGGGGGCCGGACTGGGTGAGACGGGCTGGACATGCCCTGGAGCCAACCTTCCGAGGTTTCTCCCTGCCCGGCCACTCGAAGGGCTTCTGCAGAGTGAGCGGGAACCCTCTGGCAGGTGAGGTCCCTCAGCGTGGCCTACAGGGATCGGGCCAAAACCGGCTCTCCAACATCCCCCGAGGGGTCTCAGAGTGCGAGAGGGCACTCCGCAAAGTTGCTGTCATATAGGGTGTGGAACGCAAATGCAAGTGTGCAATAAACCAGATTCAGGACTGACAGTGCCCCAGCAACAACAAAACCCACAGCCGAAGGTGGAATCACACGGCCCTGTGAGAAACAGGGCTCCTTCCTCTCTGGTTCTGGCGTGTGTCACCTGATAACCGCCACTGCCAAGAATTATGTTCAATTTGTAACCATGAAAATACATCCTGCATATCAAATATTTACATTACGATTCATAACAGTAGCAAAATTACAGTTATGAAGTAGCAACAAAAATAATTTTATGGTTGGGGGTCACCACAACATGAGGAACTGTATTAAAAGGTGACAGCATTAGGAAAGTTGTGAACCACTGTACTAGAGGCTCAGTGCAAGAATTCGTGCACAGGTGGGGGGTCCTCGGCCTGGCAGGCGATCGGGGCCGTTTGGGGTGGCTGGCCAGCCAGGAAGAGGGACTGTGGAAGGCTGGCCACCAGCTGGGGGGAGAAACTGCAGGAGGTTGGCAGGCCAGCCCTGGGGAGGGACCTTGGGAGGTTGGCCGGCCGCAGGAGGCTGGCTGTGGGAGCCCACTGACCATCAGGGGGCAGCTCCTGCATTGAGCACCTGCCCCTTGGTGGTCAGTGCACATCATAGCAACTGGTCAACTAGTCATAATGGTCACTTAGGCTTTATATATATAGATATACTAGAGGCCCGCTGCATGAGATTTGTGCACTTGGGGGAGGGAGGGGGAAGGTCCTCAACCTGGCCTGCACCCTCTCACAGTCCGGGAGCCCTCAGGGGATGTCCGACTGACGGCTTAGGCCCGGGGGAGCAGGCCTAAGCCATCAGTCGGACATCCTTAGCATTGCTGCAGAGGTGGGAAAGGCTCTTGCCACCGCCACTGCACTTGCAAGCCGTGAGCCCAGCTTCTGGGCTTCTGGCTGAGTGGTGCTCCCCCTGTGGGAGCACACTGACCACCAAGGGGCAGCTCCTGCATTGAGCATCTGCCCCCTGGTGGTCAGTGTGCATCATAGCAACTGGTCATTCTGCCATCCGGTCAATTTGTATATTACCCTTTTACTATATAGGAGGATAGAAACCACAAAATTCAGAGAATGGCATCTATTGACTGTAATGTTGACTAGAGGGACAAGTTAGTCACAAAATTAGGGAGAAGCGTGAGTGTGTGAGAGAGACGGTGTAAGAAGAGAACCTTACCATCTATAACATGCCTTACTGAGGCTGACTTTAATACTCTCAAGATGTTTACAGTTCAGTGAGTGTTACCTAGAATTAGCCTGATTGTGGAATCCTTCATTCATAGCCCTGTATTTTGGTCTGGATCATCCACAAGGCTGATTTGCAGAGGTGGTAAAGGGTGAGAGTACTAGTTACATCTCCTGACCCATTTCCCACCAGGTTGTGAAGCAAACAGTGCTCATTCCAACATGGTGAAGCCTTTGTGCTTAAGATAACAAACAGTTATAACAGGCCACCCTAATGCTTTGCATAAGCAACAAAATCAAAAGACAACTGTCTTCAAACAACTTAATTTCAGAACCAAGAAATGCAGATTAACAGGGAGGATGGAAAACATCTTTACATCTCAATACCTTCTTTTCCATTTTAGATGGTATAGACCTTTAAGGTCATAATCACTACTCATACAAATGCTAAAGATCTGCAATCGCTTTTCTAAGGACAACATTAGTTCTGTGTGTAGAAGCCCACACCTATGGGACAATGAGGTTGAGTGGAAGATTACTTTGTCTCCCTCTTAACATGTATCTAAAAAGTAATTGTTCCTTAACTAACACACAAATGGCCTGGAATCACTAAATAAATTCATACTAAGATATTAGAGAGTCAAAGATTCATTAGTGCTTTATGGCTTGAATGTGTGCATCTCCTGCCAACTTATCTTATGCTGTACAGAATATGACTTCATTTTCCTTAATCTGTGGTAAATAAATGTCTCAGCTGTTTAGAACCTCAGAATTCCAGATAGTGATAATTTTCTATTAGAGCAAATTAAAGTCCAAAGGAGTAGTTAAATAACAAAGAGGCAGCTGACTAGACACATCCACTTTCCTTCCTCATGGACTCTCAGAGTCCTCTCTACACAGAGTATTGAGTCTGGATCATACTGTTCTCAATTTTTGCCACACAACATGCTTGCCTTGTAGGAGTTTAACTATATGCCCTTGGTCTTTATGAATCCTCACTACAAGAGCACTTCAACAGAATAATTTCTATGTCTTCTGTGAAAACATAACCCACTATGTCACACAATAGCAGAACCTACAGAAAGTCTTTTTCATTAAGTATAATGCAAGAAAACAGTCTGTTTGTATAAACAAATGGGCAGGCTTTCTTTCCACAGACAATGAATATTATGTAATTCAATGCTATACAGACAAAGGAGCAGTTCCTTGTTAGTCTTAGCAGCCCGAAAAGTTAAAGCCAAATGCAGTAAACAATAATTACATTGGCTCCCCTCAGGAGCCTGATACCTTCTACTTTCTAAGTTCTTCTTGGATGAGTACCAGGCTTTTATACGTAACTAGAGACCTGGTGCACGAAAATTGTGTGTGTG
>NW_006299390.1:2564531-2575059 GCF_000327345.1 Myotis davidii | reverse complement strand
CCGGCCTGCACCCTCTCCAATCCAGGACCCCTCGGGGATGTCTGACTGCCTCTCGCAATCCGGGACCGCTGGCTCCTAACCGCTCACCTGCCTGATTGCCCCTAACCACCCCTGCCTGCCTGCCTGATCGCCCCTAACTGCTCCCCTGCTGGCTTGATCGACCCTAACTGCCTCTGCCTCACCCCACACCTGGGACCCAGGATTCCCTCTTCCAGCCAGTCGCAGGCACCTGGGACATGGGCTTCCCTCCCTCTGACCGGCTGCAGGCACTCAGGTCCCGGGCCAGCTTCACCTGGGCCATAGCCACAGGAGCCAGGGACCACAGGGTGGATGGCTTGTCCCTCTCCTGGGCCGCAAGAGCAGGCACAGCCGTTGGCGCCCGGGACTGTGGGGAAGGTGGCTTGTCCCTCTCCTGGGCCGCAGGTACAGACACAGCTGCTGGCACCTAAGATCACGGGGCGGGTGGCTTATCCCTCTCCTGGGCGGCAGTCTGGCTGGTCTCCATTCCTCTCTCGTGAGCTCATTTGTGCCTGACTGGTCCCCGTTCCTCTCTCCCCAGTGTTGAGTGTCTGAGCCATTACGGTGTGATGGCATGAGGGCGTGACAACCATTTGTACATTAGCTCTTTATTATATCGGATTGTCCAGCTCTAATTCTATGATCACATTCCAATCCTCTTGAACGTACCCAGATTATGCATGTACATATTATGTATATTTTCTATCTCTTACAATTTTCCTTCTGCTATTGCTTACATTTTCTGGGATCATTCTATATTTAATGATCTAAGAATTTAAAACAACAATGACACTAAGAGGCTAATTTAATAAAGACCAAACAATCTGCATCATTAACCCCTCTTGTCTATTCCCCAAAACAAATTATGTGATGGCTCAGTGGGAAGGCAAGCACGGCACCTTTGCAGTAGTCTGCGGGGTCCTCCTGCTCCTCATCGTCTGAACCCAGGATCTCCTCCTCTGGCTCTGGGGGCGTGGGGTCTGGCAAAGGTGGCGGTGGTGGTGGAGGTGGTGGTGGAGGAACTAAGGGAGCTTTCTGTTGAGGCTCCGGCCTGAAACAGCAGAAGGAAAATTCGTACTTATTTAGAAGTAAATCTTGCATTGTGGATATTCTTGAAAGTTTCTTAATATGGAAAAAAACAGAACTTGTCATACGCTAAAAAGAAATGATGAGTAACGTCACTGCCTCCATTTTAACTGAATTCAAGTGATGTTTCAACATACAGGCCAGGAGGGAAGACTATCCTTAATATCCAAGGCATATTCTTGCAGGCACATTTTCACCCAGAGCTTTAATATTTTTTAATTCATGACAATATTATAAAATACAAGTGAAATAAAAGAGTGCTTCCCCATGATATACAAACACATCCCACAGAGATTATAAAAAGACATGTGAAAGTAGTCCTGCACTTATAAAGGGGCTTATTTTCCATTATTTTAAAATCAGAGTTTCTTTTCCCACAGAAATAGTAGGAGTATGATTAGATATCCTGGATAGCTCACTAAAGGTGGCTAAAATAACCTGGCCTATTTGGCTCAGTGGTTGAGAATCAACCTATGAACCAGGTCACCGGTCCAATCCGGTCAGGGCACATGCCGGGTTGTGGGCTAGATCCCAAGTAGGGGGCGTGCAGAAGGCAGCCAATCAATGATTCTCTCACATCACTGATGTTTCTCTCTCTCTCCCTCTCTAGAATCCTCCTCCCTCCTCCCCTCCCCCATCTCTGAAAAGCAATGGAAAAAATATCCTCATGAGAGGATTAACCAAGTAATAGTATTCTTTACCCATTTAGTGAGTTGCCCATGTCGCTTAACAAAATTCCCAGACCATCTTGTCTCAGCGAGCAGGCACTTATCCCACCAGTGAGGGCTACAATGAACAGTCAGGAAAAAGCTCCCCCCAAAGCCACATGAATCAAGTCAAAGGGATCAGTCAGGGTACCTTGAAGTGCACAGGAAGTTGAGTAATGTTGATGCAATATTTCAACTGGTTATCAAAACATCTAGAACTGTGCTGTCCAACACAGGAGCCACTGGCCACATGTGGGTACTGAGCAACTGAAATGTGGCTAGTCCCAATTGAGATATGCTCTAAGTGTAAAATGTGTACTGAATTTCTAAGAAAAAATGCAAAATTTTATTAATAATTTTATATGTATTATATGTTAAAAATAATCTTCTAGATATAATAGAATATCTTATTAAATTTTAATTCACCTGATTCTTTTTACTTTTGTTAATGTGGCTACTAGAATACTCTGGAGGCTCACACTATACTTCTGGATAGCACTACTCTAGCCTCTTCAGATCCACCGATACAAAAGGAAAAGCTTGGCCTCAGAAGTCGGAGACACCTGGTCACACCAGTGATGATTATTTTTTCCAAGGCTTCTCCTATTAATCTTCTTCACATCCGTTATCGTCAACTCTCAAATCACTCAATTCATCCTAGTAAGATTCAATACAATGTAATTGTCAAGTGTTATAATCCCAATCACCTATCCATCCTTGTTACTGCCGACCACACAGGAGAAACATAGTAGATTTGTGTTAGGGAATATGTATGCAAGAGAGAACAATGCCACACCACCTTCAAGGCTGGCTTCTTCAAAGTGGTTTCTGGGAGCTTCTATAGTACTTCAAAGCCTGATTAAATCTCAACTGTTTAAAAATCAAGAGGTGACAGGTTATCTTACCAAGTACGTACTCATAAAATATATTTAATCAATCTTTTTAAGAAGTTATCTTATGTAAGAATTACTAAAAGCATTTAAGACATCATAGGAGGAGAACCCACAAATATTTTTTTACAAGGGTGCCAACACAATTAAATGGTGAAAGACTAGTCTTTTCAACTGTACTGGGAAAAATGTGTATCAGTATGCAAACAACTAAAATTGTAACCCTATCTCTCTCTCTCTCTCTCTCACACACACACACACACACACACACACACACACTCACACACACACACATTTTCGGGGTTGGGGAGAGAGAAACAAACATCGACCTCCTGCTCCACCCATCCACGCATTCACTGGCTTACACCTGCAACCTTGGCTCATCAGGTCGATGCTCCAACCAACTGAGCACACATACATACTGATTCAAAAATTAGTTCAAGACCTAAATAAAGGAATAGAAACTATAAACCTTGCAGGAAAAAAAAAACACGTAAGTAAACTTTCATCACTTTATAAGTTAGACCAGTGGTCTGCAAACTGTGGATCGAAAGCCACATGCGGCTCTTTGGCCCCTTGAGTGTGGCTCTTCCACAAAATAACACGTGTGGGCGTGCACATACAGTGCGATTGAAACTTCGTGCCCATGCACAGAAGTCGGTATTTTGTGAAAGAGCCCCACTCAAGGGGCCAAAGAGCCGCGTGTGGCTCGCGAGCCGCAGTTTGCCAACCACTGGGTTAGACAATGTTTGTTAGATATGACACCAAAAGCATGAGCAATTTAAAAAGATATAATCTAGTCCAGCCAGCTTCACTCAGTGGTTGAAAGGTGATCCATGAACCTAGAGGTCATGGTTTGATTCCTGTTCAGAAAACATGCCTGGGTTGCGGGCTTGATCCCCAGTAGGGGGCATGCACGCAGCAGAGGATCAATGATTCTCTCTCATCATTGATGTTTTTAATTCTCCCTCCCTCTGCCTTACTCTCTGACATCAATAAAGATATATTAAAATATATAAAAATTAAAAATAAAGATACAAAACTAGATTTGATCAAAATTATGAACTTCTGTGCTCCAAAGGGCATCATCAAGAAAGAAAGACAGCCTGGACTGTGTGACTCATTGGGTGAGTGTCAACCTATGAACTAGGAGGTCATGGTTCAATTCCCAGTCAGGGCACATGGCCCGTTTTCAGGCTTGATCCCCAGTGGGGAGCAGCCAATCAATGATTCTCTCTCGTCACTGATGTTACTATTTCTCTCTCCATCTCCCTTCCTCTCTGAAATCAATAAAAAAAAATAGTAAAGGCAGACCACAGAATGGAAGAAAATATCTGCAAATCATACAATAAGGAACTTGTATCTAGAATATAAAAAGAACTCTTACAATTAAAAAAAAAATTTAAAAATTTTAAAAGGACTATAATAGATGTTTCCCCAAAGAAGATATACAAATGACCAATAAGCACATGAAAAGATGTTCCATATCATTAGTCATTAGGGAAATGGAAATCAGTGATGAGACACCACTGTCAAGAATGAAGAAATTGGAACCCTCATACGTCATAGCAAGGTGTAATGTGATATTACTCTTTTGGAATATCTTGCAGCTCCTAAAAAGTATGAATTCCAAGGTACCATATGACCCAATTCCATTTAGAGCAGTGGTTCTCAACCTTGGCTGCACATTAGAATCACCTGGAATCTTTTTAAAATCCTGATTTCTGGGCCTCCTCCTCCGGAAATTCTGTTTCTTTGTTATTAATGTTGTGGCCCCACCCCATAACATAGAAACAGAATTTCCAGAGGATGAGGCTCAGAAATCAGGATTTAAAAAGATTCCCAGGTGATTCTAATGTGCAGCCAAGGTTGAGAACCACTGATTTATAGGTGTATATACCCAAAAGAAGAGAAAACATACAATGTGGGCAAAAGTAGATTTATAGTTTTGAGTATGCGAAACACAGTTTATTACTGTATTGTTATTTATTATTGTATTATTTGTCTTATTATTTTGTATCCTTACTTATGATTCATTGCTGGGGTCCAACCCCAGCGGGTCCAGGGGTCCCCAAAGGTGTGGACGGAGTCGGCGAAGAAGGAATGACACGGAGACAACGTTCAGTTGATCAGTAGCCTTGCCAGGATCTCTAGCCACAATCTCTAGCCAAGTTCTGTGTCCATGTTCTCCAGGTTCTCCAGCCAGCCAGGTTCAGTCACCAGGTTCTAGTCAGGTTCTCTTGCCATGTTCTATCCAGGTTCTGTAGCCACGTTCTAGCTTAAGCATGATTGTTCGTAGTTAAAGAGATTAATTACCCGCCTGGCACTTAGTGAAGGGGTTTTATTCCCTCCCTGACTTCAGGGGGAAATCTCTACCAGGGGAAACAACCTTTCTCGGAGAGGTGACCTTGGTTAAAACACATAGCGCCAAGAAGGTGAGCAAATATATTAAGAACAATATGCCATATATGCCAGGTCCCTTGAAACAGCAAGGATGGACCGGCTCCCGGCAATTCATCTTTTAGTAATGTCTTTTTCGGTTCAAACAACTGTAAACCTACTTTTGCTACCCTTATGTTCCTACAAACTGTTGTGCAAAAATATTCATAGCAACATTATTCGTAACAGACATAAAGCAGAAACAACCCAAATATGCAACAACTGATAAAAGTAGCATATCCTTGCAATGCATTATTATTCAGCAATAAAAAGGAATGAAGTACTGATCCATGCTACAACATGGATCACCCTTGAAAACATGCTAAGTGAAAATGCCAGTCATAAAAGACCACATTATATGATTCCATTTTATATTGAAACTAGAGGCCCGGGGCACGAAATTTGTGCAAGGGGGGGGCGGAGGGTGAGAAGGGGTGTTCCTCAGCCCAAGCCTTCACCTTCTCCAATCTGGGACCACTCGGAGGATGTCCCACTGCCCACCAGGATCAGGTCTAAACGGGCAGTCAGGCATCCCTCTCACAATCCAGGACTGCTGGCTCCCAACCGCTCACCTGCCTGCCTGTCTGATTGCCCCTATCCACTTCTGCCTGCCAGCCTGATTGACGCCTAACTGCTCCCCTGAACGGCCCAATCGCCCTCAACTGCCCTCCCCTGCTGGCCTGGTCAGCCCAACTGCCCTGGTCCCCTCAACTGCTCTCCCTCCGTGAAGGCCCGATTCCCCCCAACTGCCCTTCCCTGCCAGCCATTTTGTGGTGGCCATCTTATGTGAGGGGGTGAGGGTCAATTTGCATATTTCCTCTTTATCACATAGGAGTAGAGGCCTGATGCACAAAATTCGTGCAAGAAAGGCCTTCCTTCCCCCAGCTGCCAGCACCGGCTTCCCTCTGGCACTCGGGACTCGGGCTTCCCACACAGCCCCGGCTTCATCCTGAAGGACATCCAGTCTAATTAGTATATTACGCTTTTATTATTATAGATGTTCAGAATTGGCAAACTTATAGAGACAGAATAAATCAGTGCTTGCTTAGGGCTGGCGTTATGAGAAAAAAGGAGAGAAATGGAGTGGCTATTAATAGGTACAGGGTTTCTTTAAGAGAGATAAAAATGTTCTAATGTGGTGAAGGTTACAAAACATCATGAACATACTAAAAAAAGCACTGTACACTTTAAACATGTAAGTTGTATGGTAAGTGGATGATACCTCAAAAGGCTGTTTTTAAAAAGCAAAAGCCTATACAACTATGTTATTTTAATGTCCACTTAAAACCTTTATAAAGTATATGTTTCCAAGAAAAAAACAGAAATATCTACATTTAGATTTAAGCAATCTATATGCATAGAGTCTCCCTTAAAACTGTCTCAACCATATTCACAGTGGAAGTAGTATGTAGTTCTGTAAAAAGCAGACTGACAAACTAATTAACCAAAGTTTATACAAGGCACGAGTTTCAGAATATGTTCTCAGGTAACAAGAAATATACCACCTCAACTACTGGAATGAAAAATTTAGAAAGAGAAACTCCAACTAGTTGTTTATATTTTTCACAAAGACCTATATTTATTTTATCCCCCATAAAACACAACTAATCAATACCCCAAATAGGGCTAGCATAAAATTGCAATTTAAAAAAGACCACAAAATATTTTTCTTTAAATAATTATTACTAAGACTATCATTCTTATCTACTTCATACTGTATCTCTGGTATACATTTACTCTATCAAAAAAGGGAGGAAAACCTAAATAACCCTAACAAAATGCATGCATCATCGGCTCTAAATTGCCATGGCAGCCGAATGGGAGTTCTGATTCCCTTCCAGCTGCTATTTCTTTCAAGCAGAGAAAAGGACACGTAAACTTCACATTTGGCAGGGGAAAAAGTCCTTTCCTTTATTAACAGCCTAAATGGCAACTGACACAAATTCATTCATTCAATTAATATTTAACCAAAATGAAAAGAAAAGGAGTTCCAACTGAATCACTTCAGGTAGTATTTTAGGGACATTCATATAAACTAATTTCTTTTTTATTTCTTCCACATATCCACCACTTCATCTAGAACTCACTCTCTTTCTCCCTCCCTTCCTCCCTCCTTGTCCCCCATCTTGATGGTAACTGTTAATCTGGGAAATATATAATCTGGCATTTCTACTTAAGGATAGAATCAATTAATTAATATATACTCTCTCTCAAAAGGCTTGCTATAACACTAGGTACAGCCACACAGCTAGGGAGGGAAAAGTCATAATGATTTTTTGCATTCCTTTCTAATGAAAAGAGAATTTCCAAATTTTGTGTAAATCAAACCTAAATGTGCAGTGTCTGCTTGCGGCAGGCAAAGTTCTAAAATGAACCCCAATGATCCTCGCCCTGTATAATTAATTCCCTGTTCTTCTGAGTGTGGGTAGACCAGACCCTGTGAATGTCATATCACTCTCATAATTATAGTGTTATATCGCAAAAGGGCAGCTACACTGGGTGAGCCTGACCTAACCACATAAACCTTTTAAAAACAGGGCATTTTCTCAGACTGGTGACAGAAGTCAGAGAGATGTGCTCCAGCTCGCCTGGATGAAAGCAAACACCCATGTGTGAACTGCCCATTCATTAGGACCACAGAGCACGTTGGCTCTAGGAGTGGGAAAGGGCCCCAGACAACAGCTAAGGACAGCAAGGACTTAAATTTTTTTTATTGTATTTATTGATATGATAGCGAGAGAAAGGGAGAAAGGAGGGAGGGAAGGGAGAAAAAGAAAGTAAATTTGTTGTTCCACTTACTTATGCATTCATTGGTTGCTTCTTTTATCTACCCTTGCCGGACAAAGAACCCACAACCTTGGTATATGGGGACACTAACCAACTGAGCTACCAGGCCAGGGCTGGATAGCAAGGACTTTAATGCAAGAAATGAGTTCTGTCGATGACAGGTGATCTTGGGAGAGAGCTTTGAGCCCTAAATGAGAACTGCAGCCTCCACCATCAGCTTCATTTCTATCTAGTGAGTAAGGAGCCACATGGTGCAGCCCTAATTTCTGACCCACACAACTGTGAGATAATAAATGGGTACTGTTTTAAGCTGCTAAATGGGTGGTAATTTATTACGCAACAATAGAAAATAAATACAGATATCAAGTTCTCAATAAGTAATACAGTAGTTCGTGTTAAATTAGCAGATTCTGGCCTCAGAAGTGAGATCTTGATTTGTGTTTTTAATAATTGAATTATTCAGAGGAATTAAGAAGCTAGGTAATCAGGATTGAGAGACAAATATCTTTTGAGCACAAAAAGGTAAAAAAAAAAGTTTTTTTAAGTATTTCCCAAATTCCAACAGAATGACAGGAATTTTAGACTTTCCTAGTTTCTAAAACTGCATTGTTTTTTAGAATATGGAACACGGCCAATTAAAAGTTAGTGAAGATGTAAGTAAACCAGACCTGCTTCCCAACTGATCTACATTTTAGACAATGAACTAGCTTACTGCTTAATCTCCTAACAACACATATATGACACGGCTATATCTTATATATAATAAAAGGCTAATATGCAAATAGACCAAACGGCAGAACCACCGATCGGTATGACATGCACTGACCACCAGGAGGCATGCACGGATCATGGCTGGCACTGGCTACGGCAGGATGGTGCAGCAGGTGAGTGGGGGTGCCAGACCAAGGCGGGGCACTGGTCACTGTCATCGGGGTGAGCCTCTGGTGGTTACTGAGGATTCTTTGCTCCCACGTGTCGTGGTCCCACCCGGCACTCACACCTGCTGCCAGCGCCGCTGCCAATCACTTGGCGCTGTCAGAAGGTGCAAGCGGCAGCTGCCAGCCCCAATCGCCCCTGAGGGCTTCTCTACCTCCCACTGCTTCTGAGAGGCAATCAGGGCAGCAGCCACCGCTCGCACCCACTGACGGTGCCGGTCCTGCTCACACCTGCTGCTGAAACCAGCCCCAATAGCTCTGTACCATCAGTGGATGTGAGCAGAGCCAGCGCCATCAGCGCGTAGGAACGGCAATGGCAGGAGCAGGGCTGCCGGCAGATAGGGGACCAGGGGCCATGGAGGGAGAGGCTGGGCAGGAGTGCACAGGAGGGGCCGAGACCCACCCCTGTGCCCACCACAGCTTCTCAGCCCACAGTTCCTTTCAAGGTGCACGAATTCGTGCACTGGGCCCCTAGTATAAAAATAAAACAATGCCTTTTCTTCAGTCATGTGCCTCTCTGTAATGAAAAGGAAACCTAACACTGAATAGTGTATCCTGAAAAGGCCCAGGAAACAAACAATGTGACCAGAAGCATGAAGGCCTCAAACTGCCTGATGTGCCTGGAGACAGTAAGACATTCAGCAGCAGTGGGCTCACAAAGAAATGATCCAAGGAAACAAACAATGTGACCAGAAGCATGAAGGCTCAAACTGCCTGATGTGCCTGGAGACAGTGAGACGTTCAGCAGCAGTGGGCTCACCAAGGAATGATCCGCAGTTTCAAGGAGTTTGGGCTCTATCCTGAAGGCAAGCAGAAGCTACTGAAATGCAATTTTAGGACTAGATTTGATTTCTGTAAAGAATATATGGGACTGTTGTGAGAACGTGTAGAAAGGATATAAATAAGGCAGAAGCAGGGAAGCTAGTGAGGAGGCTAGGAAGGAGATAAGAGCCTGAACTCAGAGCCTGGTAGTTCATGTGCTGGAGGTGGGTGCTTGCCTTCTAGACTTGTGGTAGTGAGATAGTGTTATCATTAATTAGGACAGAGAACAAAGCAAGAGGAGGAGGATGGGTTTTCAGAGAAAACATAACTTCTGTTTTAAGTTGATCTGAGTTTGAGGAGTGTAGAAATACCATGGATTGATTGCTTGATATATGGAATCTATAGCTAAAAAATAGAGGTTTGAGCTGCAAATACAAGCAGAGGTCATGTGCAAGCGGCCGTTAGCCTTTCCGATCATGTTTGGGTGCCCAGGAGAAAGAAGGAATGAAATGGCCAAGGGCAGAGCCTCCTTCAGAGCCAAAGTACAAGGTTACTCACGCCGCCAACAAAATCTAGACTCCCTGGCCTAAGCTGTACAGGCAATGATTCATGTGATAAACACCAATATCGATTCATGAATTTCAAATACAGGTTTTAGAGAAATATATGTATAAAATCTCATGTAAGCCAACCTTTTACATTAGGATGAGATATACATATAAAAAGAACTAGTGCCCACTCCAAGTAGCTCCGTTGGTTTGAACATCATACCGATACACCACGGTTGCAGGTTCAATCCCTAGTCAGGGCACATACAACAATCAACCAACGAATGCATAAATAAGTGGAACCACAAAACTTTTTCTCTTTCTCTCTTCCTTCCTCTTTCTTTCTCTCTCTAAAA
>NW_006299390.1:2562293-2564469 GCF_000327345.1 Myotis davidii | reverse complement strand
GCATGTTGTAAGCACTGAGCAAACACCAATCATGGATGACCATTAACTGCTTCCCCTATGCACCTTCCAAAAGCAAAGCCATTGTGTGGAGGACAAATCTCAAGTCTGAGGTTAGACCTCTTGTGTATCATGGTTTGCACACAGCCATTGGATGACCCTTGATTTGAAGGGCATGCCTTCTCCCTAAATTAACCCTCTACCTAGCCCTGGCTGGTGGGGTCAGGAGAGCATTGTCCCAATATCTCAAGGTTGCAGGTTCAATCCCTAGTCAGGGCACATACAACAATCAACCAACGAATGCATAAATAAGTGGAACCACAAAACTTTTTCTCTTTCTCTCTTCCTTCCTCTTTCTCTCTCTCTCTAAAATCAATAAGTAAATAAAAATTCTTTTAAAGATGCTTTGGCCATAAAACAAAGAACTAGCAAACTAAGGACCATATGTGTTTCTATCTAAAAGCTCTGTTTGGAGGCCATCAGAAGATAGCTGGGTGCAGGTTATACTGCACAAAAAAAGAACTATTTACTGAGACCTCTATGTTGATGAAACTTACTATAACCACTAATGATTGCCTCATGCTCCTCAGGAAATAATGCAAAATGCTCCCCTCTGAACAAGGCTTCTGTAAACCTCCACAAGTTTCAAATCTAAAAGCAACTATAATTATATAATACAGTTACCACTGGCCACATTAATTAAAACTAAATAAAACTTAAAATTCAGTTCTTCAGTCACTGTAGCCTCATTTCAAGTGCTCAAAGCCATAGGCAGTTGGTGGCTGTGGTATGAGCAGTGCAGATACAGTTCATCTTTATAATCACAGAAAGTTCTATTGAGAGAGAAACATCAATCAGCTGCCTCCTGCACACCCCCCACTGGGGATGTGCCCGCAACCAAGGTACATGCCCTTGACCGGAATCAAACCCGGGACCCTTGAGTCTGCAGGCCGATGCTCTATCCACTGAGCCAAGCCTGTCAGGGCATCCATTACTTTTAATAGTAAATAAGATTAACTGAAGAGTTCCAAACAGTTTTCTATACAGCTCACTGTTGGAAGTTTTAAAGTAAGTTGTAAAATGATAAACGGGGGCTTGTGCAGGAAGCAACCAATCGATGTCTTTCTCTCACATCAATGTTTCTGTCTTTCCCTCTCTCTTCCACTCTCCCTAAAAATCAAAGGAAAAATATCCTCCGGTGAGGATTAACATCAACAGCAAAAAAAGACAGTATGTCCCAAAGTGACTTACAGATTCAATTCACTACCTATCAAAATACCTGTTGGC
The DNA here is from genome assembly GCF_000327345.1 of Myotis davidii. Taxonomy (NCBI): domain Eukaryota; kingdom Metazoa; phylum Chordata; class Mammalia; order Chiroptera; family Vespertilionidae; genus Myotis; species Myotis davidii. The sequence goes on along the minus strand of NW_006299390.1, from coordinate 2,563,185 downwards.
TTCTTTACAGGAAAAGACAAGCCATTCCTAAAATTCATGTGGAAATGTAAAGGCCCAGAATAGCCAAAACAATCTTGAAAAAGAAGAAAATTGGAAAACTCACACTTCCTAACTTCAAAACTTACTACAAAGTTACAGTAATCAAGACAATGTGGTACTGCATAAGGATGGGCATACAGATCAATGGGGAACGAAGATCCAGAAATAAATGCTTACACTACAGTCAACTGATTTTTTTTTTTACAGTAGTGCCAAGACCATTCAGTGGAAAAAGAACAGTGTTTTCAACAAATGGTAATGATACAACTGAATATCCACATACGGAAGAATAAAATTGGACTCTTAATTAAGACCATACACATAAATTAATTTATAATAGTTCACAGACCTAAATGTTAAAAGCTAAAACTATATATACCAGAAAAGATGTACACCATTAGCCATCAGAAAAATAAAATATCAAAACCATAATGAGATACCACTTCACACCCACTAGGATGGCAATAATAAAAAAGACATAAGTTTTGGCAGGGACATGGAAAAATCAGAATGCTTATACACTGCTTATGAGAAAGGAAAATGGTGCAATCATTTTGAAAAACTTGAGATAGTGTATTAAAGGGTTAAACAGTTACCAACAATTCCACTATTAAGTCTATAACCAAGAGAAATGAAAACATAAATGTTTATATCGTTATTACTCATAATAGCCAAAGGTAGAAACAATCCAAATGCCCATTAACTAAGGAATTCATATATATAAAAGGCTAAGTGATCAACCATACAAATGACCAACTTTACATACATCCAACTGTCTGACCGATAGGCCAGTACATATGATGCACACTGGCAATTTAAAAATAAACGTTGACTCACACATGTGCGATACATA
>NW_006299390.1:2558381-2561433 GCF_000327345.1 Myotis davidii | reverse complement strand
TCAATGTGCATGAATCCATGCATCGGGCCACTAATCCTATATATGCTAAGTGTCTGACCATTTGTTCCACCGTTTGAACAGTCGCTATGATGCGCAGTGACCACCAGGAGGCAGACGCTCTGACTGGTAGGTTAGCTTGCTGCTGGGTCCGGCCAATGGGGACTGGATGAGACAGCCAGACACACCCTGGAGCCCTCCCATGGTCCTTCCCCGGCTGGCCAACCTCCTGTGGTCCCTCCCCAGCCGGCTGGCCCCCATCAGGACTGGGTGAGATGGGCCAGACATGCCTTGGACGAATCCATGCACCGGGCCAGTTTCAGCCTGACCTCCACAGGCCTGGCCAAGGGACCCCACCAGCGCACAAATCTGTGCACCGGGACTCTAGTAGATAAATAAAAATAAAAAGGTGGTCTATCCATATTACGGAATATTACTCAACAATGAAAATAAATAAAAAGTAATGAAGTACTGACAAATGCTACAACATGAATGATCCTTGAATATATTATGGTAAATCAAAGAAGCCAGTCACTAAAGATCATACTGTATGGCTCTATTACACTATATAATTCCCAGAATAGACAAAAAGCAGATCAATAGATGCTTATAGTTAAGAGGATGGGAAGAAATGAAGGTGACTACTCGGGTGTACAGAATTTCTTTTGAGGGTGATGAAAATATTCTAAAATTGGGTAGTTGTGATGTCTGCATAACTAACTATGTAAGTATACTGAAAAAACCTGTGAATTGTACATTTAAATGGGTAAATTATATGAAATGTGGATTTTTTTGTCAATAAAGTTGTTACACAAAAGAGGCCATTCTCTATGTACTAATATAAAGGACATACCAACCAATGAATACAAAGACACAGAGCATTTGTGTATGGCACGTATCATTTGTTTTATAGACACACAACACATGTGCATCATGTTCATAGCATATCTCTAGGGAGCAGTAAGAAAACTGACAATAATGCTCTTCAGGAAAACAAACTCAATGACTAGTGATCATGCTTTTTAAATTTAGTACCATGTGTATGAGTGCTGAAATAAATTAATTTCTAAAGACAGGAAAGGAAAACGAGAGAAAAGACCTGCTGGGAAAGTGGTTCCTATCTATAACCCCCAAACCCCCATCTCCCACAGCACCTAGGGAGAATTTACTAAAGAACAACAAAGTAAGCTGTCTAGGACTGCAATTTTCGAATGGGAGGGAGGGAGGGGGAGACATCAATGTGAGAGACACATTGATTGGTTGCCTCCCACACACACCCACGGACCGAAGGGTCTGGGAATCAAACCCACCACCCTTCCGTCTGTGGGTCAACACTCCAACCCCTGAACCAAACAAGCTAGGGCTGTTGTCAATTTTTGGTATGACAATCTAAGGGGAAAGAGGTCAGTGCCCCTCACTAAATAGTTGGGTACTGAATCTTTTAAAAATTCTTGGGCACACTGATTGAAAATCGCTTGCCTAGGATATAACAAAACACACCTAACTCTATTTTTTGGACTAGAGAGTTAGAATAAAAGTTAAAATACAAACAATATGCAAATTTCTAGTAGAAAGGCTGAGTTAGGTTTGAATACTAGTTCCATCGCTTAAAAATCCATGAAAACTCCAGCCAGTGACAACTTCTTTGGGCCTCTAGTAAAGCTCAAGAGTGTGGTGCACGCGGTAGGCAGTCAACAAAGGTTAATCCTCACCTTTCCATCCTGGTGTGTGGTTACAATGAATCTGTTTCCTCCGGGCTCCAGTTATTACTAATGAGTACACCGTAATAGACCACACATAATATGCCCAGACCTGTGGCCATCTGTGAGTGTCAACATCAATTCTAACCTCTAACCCCTCTGTTTCTAAACCCACCTATTTTAGCTAAGAAGTTTAAGTTTCACAAGGATCTCTATTGTTCATTATCACCTATTTCCCATAAGGCAATATGACAACATGGGTGAAGAAAAGTATATCTAACCTGGATTTTTAAAAACTTAACAAGCAAGTAGATAGCTTAATAAAATTTCTCTAATAATGTATGACTTGTTCTAACGAGGTCTTTTTTTGACAAGCCCAAAGTTAAGCCCAGTCTTCAAAGAATATCTTGTGAACTAGGGTAGGGTTTCACACAATGGGTGTTACACAACAAAACTGTTCCCACCTTAACAAAACTTTAATTGCTGGCACAGAGTTTTGGTCACCTGAAGATTTATTAGTCCTCTGCAACATAGTCTGCCTCTTTGAAACTTTCAAATTTCATTCATCCATATTCTTAAATTTCATTTTAATTTATTTTTTAACTGATTTTTGTTGTTGTTGTTAATCCTCACCTGAGGATATTTTTCCACTGATTTTTAGGGAGAGTGGAAGAGAGAGGAAAGACAAAGAGAAACACTGATGTGAGAGAAACACATCAATTGGTTGCCTCCTGCACTAACCCCAATCAGAGCCCAGGCCGGGGAGGAGCCTGCAACAGAGGTACATGCCCTTGACCAGAATCGAACCCGGGACCACCTTGGTCTGCAGGCTGACACTCTATATCCTCTGAGCCAAACTAGCTATGGTCATATTCTTAAATTTTAAAGAGCTTCATTTTTTTGAGATTGTTGTTTCAATTAACACTAATGCCAAACTTATTATACGAATTGTGTACATAGTTTTTCCAAGAAGTTGAAACACATTAGTATTATTCTAAGAGTGGCCATTTTCAGAGATTGGTGGAGACCTGCAGAGCCATTAGGAAAACATTTTCTAAGGAAATGAGAAAGATCTGGAAGCGCCAAATCCAATCCCAATGAGAGTGAGCTCAAGAGTAAGATGAGAGCAGGTTAGAGTCCAAATAAATGAATTGGTATTCGAGGACAGGCTCGACTAAGACACCAGGCACCCAAGGCCAGCCAGGGAGTCAGACTTGTACTTCTTCAGACTGAAGAATAAGGGGAAATCTGCCCTAAGAATTTTCTAACTCAAGCTTCCCCTCAAGTAGAGTTAGCATTTGAATTTATTATGTTATTACATATAATAATAATGAGAACTGCCTCCCCTCCCCCCC
>NW_006299390.1:2547086-2558357 GCF_000327345.1 Myotis davidii | reverse complement strand
CAGAGCTCCTTGGGAATCTAAGCAATTGAGAGCAGGCAAATGTGATTTAAACATGTTTTTTCATATTACCAAATAAACAAGTAAACACCACCCTCTGAGCAAGTCCAAAGAAATTAATAAACAGCAAAAATATCGCTTAAAAATCCATGAAAACTCCAGCCAGTGACAACTTCTTTGGGACTCTAGTAAAACTCAAAAGAGTGTGATGTGCACGTGGTAGGTAGATAAAGATATTAGTATTATGAAATATAGACTATAAAATGATAATAATTTTGATAGAAGTGAAAATTAAAGCCTGGGGGGGGGGGGAAGACCTGAAATTTGTTGATTAGACAACAAATAAGATGCTGTAAGATAGACCTGAAGAAATCATCTAGGATGTAGTGCAGAAGGATAAAGAGTTGAAAATATGAAAAAGAGAGAGAGAGATTGAGATTGAGAACTGAAGTACAGAATGAGATTTAATGTAGCTACTATTTAGGGTTCTTAAGGAAGGTAGAAAATGGGGTTGGAGGGCTATTAGAAGAAATTATAGCTAAGAACTGCCCAGAATTGATGAAAAACATGTGTCTCAAATTCTGAGAACATGAAATATGCCAAATAAAGAGAAATACTCAGTACAGCAAAACTGAAGAACTCCAAAGTAAATAGAAAAAAAATAGGTGTGTGGGGGTGGGGGGGAGTATAGAGAACAACCAACCAGATTTTTCTATACAAAAATGACAATTACACTACCACTGGACCGCTCAAAAGAAAGAATGGAAGTCGAACAATTGGAGTTTAAAATCATTATAGTACTGAGGACCAATAACTGACACTCTCAGCTATATATCTGGCTAAGGAAAATACATATATATTAAGCAAATAAAAATACTTTAAAACCAATAAAAACTTGTTTACCATTCAACAGACTTCTTCTAAATTTCTTATAAACTTTTTTATAAATTTTTTTATAAACTTCTATATTTCAGGAATACAGAAAATGATTAGGAAGGTCTAAATTATAAGAGAAAATGGTGATTCATAACAAATTGGTCAACATAAGTAAATCAGAACAAATAGTGCATGAGTAGCTCCAGCTGGCAATAAATACACGACTTAGAATAACAATATCTGTAAAAGCAAACTCTTCAATATAAGTACTATTCTGAGCACTCTACTCATATTAACTCACTTAACTCCTTAAACAACTGTGAGATAAGTACTACTGTTGACCCCATTTTCACAGATGAGGATAATGAGGAACAGGGGTAAATAACATGTTCAAACTCACACACCCAGAGAGTGGAGAGCCAAAAGGAAACTTGCCCTCCTAGATAGCAATTGGAAGCAGTGAAATACTTTGAGACCCAACATTCCCATGGGACTAAATCTCCTGCTGCCCTAGCACTCAGGGCAGAGAGCAAGGGTGGGTGGTAGACAGCAGACAATGGAGGTGAGTTTGAAAAAGGAACATTTAGAAAGCACACCCATTGACATGAGGAGTCCTCTGTTGGGCTTATATCTACTTCAGACTTCTCCGATCATAGAGTGTGATTCATTAAGCCTGAGAGAAGGCCCGGAATATGCATGTTTGATAAGCACCCCAGGAGATTCTGATGCAGGAGCCCCAAAAGCTATGTTTTAAGAAACATTACTACTATATGCATTGTTCTATACCATCCTATCCTATATAATAAAACCCTAATATGCAAATCGACTGAAAGGCGGAACAACCTGACACTATGATGAGCACTGACCACCAGGAGGCAGACGCTCAATGCAGGAGCTGCCCCCTAGTGGTCAGTGCGCCCCCCCTGTGGGAGCGTCACTCAGCCAGAAACCGAGCTCACAGCTGGTGAGCAAAGTGGCAGTGGCGAGGGTCTCTCCCACCTCCACAGAAGCACTAAGGAGCAGCAAGCCCGGCTTGCTCAGCCACAAGTCAGGCTCACAACTGGTGAGTGCAGTGGCAATGGCGGAAGCCATTCCCACATCCGCAGCAGCACTAAGGAACAGCGATCTGAGCAGTAAGGAGCAGCGAGCAGGCGGGTGATAAGGAGTAAGGGTTCTCGGACTGCGAGAGGGATGTCCACAGAGGGGTCCCGGACTGCGAGAGGGATGTCCGCAGAGGGGTCCCGGATGGCGAGAGGGATGTCCGCAGAGGGGTCCCGGATGGCGAGAGGGATGTCCGCAGAGGGGTCCCGGATGGCGAGAGGGATGTCCGCAGAGGGGTCCCGGATGGCGAGAGGGATGTCCGCAGAGGGGTCCCGGATGGCGAGAGGGATGTCCGCAGAGGGGTCCCGGATGGCGAGAGGGATGTCCGCAGAGGGGTCCCGGACGACGAGAGGGCACAGGCCAGGTTGAGGGACCCCTGCCCACCCCCTCCCCAACCCCCGAGTGCACAAATTTCATGCAACTGGCCTCTAGTTTTACATATAAGAGACTTGAGCAACCTCAGATTTTGGTAACCACGGTGTCCTGGAACCAATCCCCCGATACTGAGGAATGACTCTACATGCACATGTAACCACTATAACCATTACATACAAGTCCTTAAGTGTAATTTTCTATTTGACTTTAATGAGCTTTTTTTTTTAATATATTTTATTGATTTTTTACAGAGAGGAAGGGAGAGAGATAGAGAGTTAGAAACATCGATGAGAGAGAAACATCGATCAGCTGCCTCCTGCACATCTCCTACTGGGGATGTACCCGCAACCCAGGTACATGCCCCTAACCGGAATCGAACCTGGGACCTTTCAGTCCGGAGGCCGGCGCTCTATCCACTGAGCCAAACCGGTCTCGGCTAATGAGCTTTTTAAACAAATCATGGTCATGTAGAGTTCGCATATTAGGTGTCAAAAAAATGTTTACACAATGTGCCACTTTCAAGCTCTCCAAAAAAATGATGGTAAAAAAGATAAATTGTAGTTAAACAATGTATTAGCTATTCAACAATAACAAGAAAACAAATAATAAATACTATGTGAATGAAGGCAAAAGCATTGTGCTAAGTAAAAGTCAAACACAAATGACTACACAGTATGTGTCCATTTAAAAAAGGCAAAGCTGCCCTGACTGGTGTGACTCAGCGGGTTGAGCATCATCCTGTGCACAGAAAGGTCACCAATTCAATTCCCGTTCAGAGCACGTGCCCAGATTTCAGATTCGGTCCCCAATCAGGGTGCATATATGGGAGGCAATGAATCGATATTTCTCTCATTGACGTTTCTCTCATCATGTTTCTTTTTCTCTCTCCCCAAACCCTTCCTCTCTCTCTCTAAAATAAATAAAAACTTTAAAGGGAAAAAACGGCAAAAGTACAGTGATGGAATGATCAATGGTTGCCAGGTGCTAAGGAGTGGGCGGAGGGTACTGATTATAAGGGAACTTTGGGTACTGATCAACTGTTACCTTGTGATTATGGTTGTGGTTACACCAGGTATGTGTAGTCACAACTCATGGAATTGTATACTTAAAACTGGTGAATTTTTATTTATGTAAGTTATAAGTTAATAAAGCTAACTCAAAAAAAGACCATTATAGCCACTAGTGAGTTTTCCCCTGTGAGGTGCTCTTAATACATGCTGTCATCATACTCCAATTGGTTAAGGTCCAATACTTTTAACTATCAAATATAAAACCCTGCAAACCCCTCCTCAAGTCATTGATAATAATACAACAACACATGAAAAATTCAGTCCTGATCTTTATGGCCTAGTTTTAAACCACACACTACCTTTCAAGGGCAGTAATGAACAGGTGATAAAACAAAAGCTTTAGCCTTACCTAAGGTGGAAGAGAAATTCAAGGCCTATGTTGGTACTGAGACTAGCACCCATGAAACACAATACTGCAAATTACTCTTTCATTCACAGATGACACAATACTGTCAAAGCAAGTTTACCTGCCAACTTAAGACTGTCCTGAAACACCAAGTCCATCTCTCTGGCAGGGCCAGGGACCAATTAATCTACCAGCCCGAGTATCCCACCAATTTCTGGAAAAGAGAACTCAGAGACTGACATTCTCTCCTTCCTTTGTGTCATAAATTTTGTTATTCTACCCTACAGTTCCAAATTCTGCTTCAGTACCCAAGTACAGAGATGACACCTCACTTATTTGTTCAAGAAACATTTACCAAACACTATTTTAATTGCTAAAATGAGTAAAATATGGGTCTTCATTCATGGAACCAAGGGTCCAACAGATTAGGTCAGAGAGGTATACAAATGATAGAAAACAAGGCAGACAGTAGCTTGAAAACATTACTTCCTTAATTAACTCAACATTTATTATAGGTATACAGTTTCTGGCACTGTTATAAGTCCACAGGATACAATGACAAGAAAAAAATGCACAGAAAGGCAGAAATGTTCTCTCTGACTAATTGAGTTCCAAGAAATGCTTGCTTAGAAAAAGGGACAACTGAGGTTGATCTATGAGTAAGAAAAAGTTCTACCTGGGAAAGGGCTTTTGAAGCAAGAGGAACTGCATGAATTCGCACAGGCACGGCAGCTGGAAAGGGATTGCCCAGTGTTGCTGACCTATACAAGGTAGATCAGGAGAATATTGGCAGAAATGCCAGAAGAAAAAAAAAGTTGGGACCAGATTTGGATACCTTTGAATGAGAAATTTGGAGTTTGTTTCTGGCAGCATACAAAATGCCATGGAAATTTTAATTTATTTTAGAAGCCATGACACAACAGTTCTTAAAAAGGACTATATATTATAATCATATAGAAGCTTTTATTTAAAAAAAAAAACAACATGAGATTCTGACTCAGTAGATCTGGAATGTAGCTTGGGCACATGGCACTAGGAGATTGATACACACCCATGGTTAAGAATCAAGGCTGTAAGAAGGGAGTCATTACCAGCTCTAAAAGAAGACATTCAGAAATATGTTAAAGTGTGGTTGTGATTCAAACAGAACTAAGAAAAGCAGATACAACAGACAAAGGCAAAGAAATGCAGATACAAATTAGAACTTTTAATGCTCTAAAAGATTTCAGGATTAAGATCTCCATGTTAATAAATGTATGTTTCTTTTAAAAAGTTATTACACTAATCACAGTCTGTTTCAGTCAGCTACTTCAAAGATGATTGGAAAGTTAAAATCAAGGAACAAGAAATTCAACAATATTTATAAAACAAAGTGAATGGAGGAGAAACAGCTAGGAAGAACATAAGCAGCTCAATGATCACAGAAAGAAGACACCGACCAGAAACTGTCTGCCCTGGAATCCAGAGCCGCAGCAGCACAGCCAAAGGTTGGGGAGGTGTCAGGGTGGGGATGGGGATGCTGCTGAACACACAGAGCTCATCTGGATGGAGCCATGGCTCCCTCTCCACACACCCGACCCCCAGTGCAGTCAGAATGCATCTTCCCTGAGGTGAAGACTGGACATTTTGGAAACATGAGACACAGAGCGTACAGTAAGGTATTGAGATGAGAAACAGTTTTGATGAAGAGTGAGACCAAGTAAGATACATGGAAACTTTCAATAAATTAGCATATTACTCCAAATCACGGAAAGAGGTTTAAGAAACCACAAAATTATGTATTATTATGTAAAACATACCTTATACTAAATGTGTGTGTGTGTGTATATATGTATATGTATATGTGTATATATATATATATATATGCATATATATATATACTATTAAATATATACTACTCTTATTCCATATAATTTCTCACTTAAAAGGCAGGTAAGCCAAGCCCGTGTGGCTCAGTGGTTAAGCACCAACCTATGAACCAGGAGGTTACGGTTCGATTCCCAGTCAGGACACATGCCCAGATTGCAGGCTCGATCTCCAGTGTGGGGTGTGTAGGAAGCCGCCAATCAATGATTCGCTCTCATCATTGATGTTTCTCTCTCTCTCTCCCTCTCCCTTCCTCTCTGAAATCAATAAATAGATAATAAAAAATAAAAGTTAAAAAAAAGTTGTACATTAAAAAAAAACAAAAACTAATTGCTTACAGTCCTAGTGTCCAGAGACATATCATTTTATCTCCATGTTGTTTACTCCCAATTTTTACACAGGTATATCTCACATAATTTGAGATAGTTCTTTTCATGAGCATTTTTCTCTAAGTATCATTTTTTTTAATATATTTTATTGATTTTGGAGAGGAGGAGGAGAGAGGTAAAAATATCAATAATGAGAATCAATGATTGGCTGCCTCCTGCATGCCTCCTACTGGGGATCAAGTCCACAACCTGGGCATGTGCCCTGACCTTGAATCAAAACATGACCTCCTGGGTCAAAGGTCGACACGCAACCACTGAGCCACGCTGGCCAGGTTCTAAATATCATTTTAATAGACAAAGATGACTTCATCATACAGAGCTACCAAAATTAACCATTCTTTTTCAGTCTTGGGAAAGTGCATATAATATTATGAAAAACATCTTCAGTCACACATCTTTGCTTGTATTTTACAAATTATTTTCTTGAGACACAGTCTTAGGAATAAATTAGCAGGTCAAAGATTATACACATTTAAAAACCAAACATATGCCCTGGCCAGTGGCTCAGTTGGTAGGAGCATTTCCTGAATGGCAAAAGGTTGAGGTTTCAATCCCCACTTGTTTTTTCCCTTTCCCCATTCCCTTTCTTAAAAAGATAAAAGTCAATAAGCATTTGGTGAGCATTGTTTTTAAAAGCCAACATCTTGCCAGTTTGCTATACAAAAATCTGTGCCAGTTATCCTTTATTAGTAGTTTAACTGCTTAAGATGGGTTCTTGCACGCTCTATACTAGCAACATCCCAGCAACAAAGAAAGGATCCTTTCTTTACTGTGATTCATAAGTTTACTAATTCCTTGCTATAAAATTAATAAATTCACTATAATGAGTCAAGTATGAAATTTAAAATCTAAAGATTTGATCAAACAATAACTGAAGACAATGTAAGCAGACAGTTTTCTTTAACAGCAAAATTAAAAGCTTAAAAATGTCTATTTTCTTAGTTACCTAATTCAGTAACTATTCTGGGTATTGCTAACTCTTTAAACCCTGTTATCCCACACGTTCCTTGTAAGTTTCCCATTATTGGTTACATTTTTTAAAAAGAGCATGCTGGTGTAAGTACTGAATTGAATCAATAATAACTGAATTTTAAAACATACTTCCAAAATATTTGCACTTGTGTGCAACTATAACCTTGCTGCCACCTATTACATAGTTCTGTGTTTGTTTCATCATGAACAAGAGTGACATAACCCCTAACCTCATGAAGTATTATGTTGGAATGAATCTGAAATCAGAACAGGGAAGTTTATAATTAAACTGGTGGAAAAAGCCAGTTCAACTCTGGTTCTTGCTATGAGCCAGACTATCCAAATGCTTTCACAATTATTCAAATAAAAACTTTAAACGAATTTTTAAAGGCACAAATGACATAGAATAAATGTTCGCTATTGATGCAATTATCCTTTGGGGAAAATAACCCAGGTATAGGATAAAGTGGTGGGCCTGCCACTGACTACCCAGAGACCGCCCAGGGCACCTGACAGCCCAGGGCCTCTCAATCCAGAAAAGGTGACTTTACAACCTGGCTCCACCTGCCCAGAATAGGCTCAAAGGCAGCAATTCCCAAAAAATCTGTGAATCTCTTCAGTTTAAAACAATAAATAAATAAACTACAACAACTAATCTTTGCCATCACCTTCCAGATCCTTCTGTAACATCAGCAAAAATGAAAAAGCTTCTTCTAAAGAGGCTTCTAACATGCTGGCTGGTCACAGGCTCTCCGTCCACATTTCATAACCCAGGCAGAATACAGAACTGAAGCCTGTCCTTCAGTACTTCCCTGCCATACCTCCCTGCCCGAATTTATCTCTCATCTCAGCTCAACCTTGCTCCTCTGCCTCATAAAAGCCATGCCTCCTTACTCTTATCTCACCAAATTACACTTTGTCCCTCTGAAGTGTCTGTCTTCCACAGATAGTGGCTACAGCACTTCCTGCAGTCCCTGTGCATTTTGACTAACAGCACACACATTCTCCTCTCCCACCTACAGGCTTTACCACCTCCTCCACACCATCCAATTCCTGGTTCAGTGCCTTGCACACTACAAAATTTCAAAACTCTGTATTCTTACTGCTGCCTATGTTTCGGATAGTTGAAATGAAGAACAAAAGAACTCTGGAAAACTTAGTTCCTGCTAAACAGATATTTAATCTGTAACATAAAGAAGACAGCTAACATTCAAACATTTAACTATTTTCTTTAATTTAAATACCAGGGTGGGCAAAAATAGGTTTACAGTTGTGAATATACAAAAGTTTATTCTTGTATTATTATTTACTAATGATTATATTATTTGTATTATAAGTGTAAATCTACTTTTGCCCCTCCTATATATAAAATTACTTTTTTATTTTAAAGGAATAGCCACTAAATCCTTTTCTAACCTTAATTTTTAAAAATAAATGTCAAACACAATAAAATTATTTACCTTATAATTCTGGATAATGTATAAGTGAAATATTTTTTGAATTTTTGTTGTTGTTGTTGTTAATCCTCACCTAAGGGTATTTTTTCCCCATTGATTTTTAGAGAAAGTGGAAGGGAGAAAAGGAAGGTGGGAGGGGTGAAGAGAGAGAGAAAGAGAGAGACACTGATATAAGAGAGATACATCAATTGGTTGCCACCTGAATGCATCTGGACTGGGGCAGGAATCAAAGCTGCAACCCAGGTATGTGCCCTTGACTGGGAATCAAACCTTTGACCCTTCAGTGCTCTAACCACTGATCAACACTGGCCAGGGCATATATGTGAATTTTAAAAAGTAAAAAGCTTTTTCTGAAAATCCCATCAGTACTTTATAAAAGTGCCTGGTGAGTGAAGGGTTCAACACAAACAAAGCTCATGCCAACACATAAACTGTTGTAAGGAGCATTCCAAACCACTTAATTTAATCCTGCACACAGAGAAACACTGTCTGTTTTCTTATTCTATGTAAAAATATGCTTCTAAGCCCTGGCTGGTGCAGGTCGGTTATTTGGGCGTTGTCTGTGCACTGAAAGGTTGTTGGTTCAATTCCTGGTCAGGGCACATGCCCAGGTTATGGGGCTCAATCCCCGGTAGGGGGCATGCAGGAGAAGCCAGTTGATGTTTTGCTCTCACATTGATGTTTCTCTCTCTCACTCTCTCTTTGCAAAAATCAATAAATAAATATCAAATTAAATTTACAAAAATATCTTCTAAATGTGATGATTTATCTTCACAAAGTAGTAACTAACATTCATAAGTACTAAAAATTGTAAAGGATTCAAATATTCAATATGTTGGTAAAGTACTTTCATTCAACAAATATTTATTAGGAACTAACTATGTGCCATGCATTGTGCTGGGCGCTATACTGATTTAGAAATAAGAGCACAGAATCTCTTAAAAATTATTTTAATTTTTTAGAAAGCTAACTCATAAAAGGAAAAAACAACAACCAATACCTAATGGTACAACTAAAGGTTCTGCCAACATTTATAAATCATGTTATGAGGCAAATCCAATTCTCTATCATCATCATTTCAAGTACTTCCATTACTATCCAAATAGGTACGGGGTCCTTGGGTATCTGGTATCTGAGGGGGATGGGTTCCAAGACCCAACAGATATTGAAATCCCCAAATGCTCAAGTCCATTATATAAAACTAGAGGCCCGATGCACGAAATTTGTGCAAGAGTAGGCCTTCCTCTCTCCAGCTGCAGCACCCAGGCTTCCCTCCGGCCGCCGCGGGGCGCCAGCAAGCACCCAGGACCCGGGCTTCTCTCTCGGTGCCAGCAGGCACCTGGGACCCAGGCTTCCCTCGCAGCCCTGGCTTCGTCTGGAAGGATGTCTGGTCTAATTAGCATATTATGCTTTTATTTGCATATAACCTATGCACATCCTCTCATATACTTCAAATTATTTCTAAGTTATATATAATACCTTCATATGATGTAATGCTATGTAAATAGTTGTTATACTGTATTTTTTAGGGAATGACAAGAAAAATAAGTATGTATATGTTCAGTACAGACACAATCATCGTAGACCGAACTACATAAGTCACATAACAATATAATTTTTCCCAAGTATTTTTGTTTGTTTTATTATTATTGTTGTTGTTGTTGTTGTTGTTAATCCTCACCAGACGATATTTTTCCATTAATTTTCAGGAAGAGTGGAAGAGAGAGAGGGAAAGACAGAAACACTGATATGAGAGAGACACATGGATTGGTTGCCTCCTGCAAAAGCCCCAACCAGGGCCCGGGCCAAGGTGGGGCCTGCAACCAAGGTACAGGCCCTTGACCGGAATCAAACCCAGGACCCTTTGGTCCGCAGGCTGACCACTCTGTCTACTGAGCCAAACCAGCTAGGACTATTACTATTGCTTTTTGACCCATCTAGAGATAACGGAGTCAAATTAAATAAAAATACCTCTATCTCACTTAAATATATCTGGATCCCTATAATGTGCTGAGACAAAATTGAATAATAAGTTTTACTGATGCTTACTATATGTCACTTCATTCAATACAGAATATAAACTACTACCTAATAATTATCTTAAATTTCTCAAGACTAAGATTAAGTAACTTTCCCCAGGTTAGAAAACTAAATAATAGATAAGTCATCCTTCAAACCAAGACTGTCTACAAAGCCCATCCTCATTATATTTAGTTATGCATTATCCTAAAGAGACTTAAAATAACTTATACATTAGAAGAAATAAGCACCAAAGCAATGAAAAGAGGTGCACTGATGTAGTATGCACCAAGTGCTTCAGGAGGCAGGAAAAAAAGGTAGTCTTAACCTCAAAGTGAGAAAGACAACAGGTCTGGCAGACCTGGGGAGAAGATGGTAATAATAGTTCCACAGAAGACAAGAACTTCATAAGGAGAAAAAAAGGCAGAGATGACAATGTAGTTTTTGGAAACTACAAATATTATATAACAATTGGTGAACTTTTAGGTATAGAGATGAGAGAGTCAAATGTTTACTTATAATACTTAATTTTCTTTTTATATATCTACTAGAGGCCCGGTGCACGAATTCATGCACGGGTGGGGTCCCTCGGCCTGGCCAGTGATCCGGGCCTTCTCGTCCAGTCCTGATCGGGGCGGCTGGCCAGGGGGAAGGACCGCGGGAGGTTGACCGGCTGCAGGTGGTTGGCATTGGGAGCACACTGACCACCAGGGGCCAGCTCCTGCGTTGCATGTCTTCCCCCCTGGTGGTCAGTGCGCATCATAGCAACCGGTCATTAGGTCGCTTAGGCTTTTATTGATTTC
>NW_006299390.1:2546115-2546724 GCF_000327345.1 Myotis davidii | reverse complement strand
AATATAATTACAAAATTGGTGTTTAAATGCCTTTGCCTTTCTTATTACTCCGACTAGTGAATTCTGAAAATATCTGAAACTAAACAATGATGGAAAATCATGTTTATTTACAATATGTCATCACGAAGAATTCTTGGGTATTCAAAATAAAGCCATTGAGATAGCTGCCTCTAAGATGAGAGATGTTTACATGCTTTTCTCCGGTGGATGATTTATTAGGGAGGAGAGTGCTCACCTTATAGTCCATTAATCACAGTACATCTGTATTAACCTCTCTATGCATCAGGCGGGGGTGGGGGGAGGGGTCAAAAAGGTCTGGCCTAGATCAAATCAGTGACTCTCAAATTTGCTGTGTATCATAATCTCCCAAAGAGCTTGTTAAAGCACCAACTCCTGGGATACATGCCCCAAGTTTCTGGTCCCATGGAAGAGGTAGAGTATGAGAAGTGGCATTCTTTAAGTGTTTCCAGGTAGTGATGATGTTGCTGGTCCGGAGACCTCACTTTGGTCCAGATTACTCTAGACCTTGTTCATCATGTTAAGGGTTTGGATTTTATTCTCAGGCTATGGGAAGTCATTGAGAAATTTCAAGCTGGGAAATGATATTAA
>NW_006299390.1:2533714-2542588 GCF_000327345.1 Myotis davidii | reverse complement strand
CAGAAGGAGAAAAAAAGGCAGAGATGACAATGTAGTTTTTGGAAACTACAAATATTATATAACAATTGGTGAACTTTTAGGTATAGAGATGAGAGAGTCAAATGTTTACTTATAATACTTAATTTTCTTTTTATATATCTACTAGAGGCCCGGTGCACGAATTCATGCACGGGTGGGGTCCCTCGGCCTGGCCAGTGATCCGGGCCTTCTCGTCCAGTCCTGATCGGGGCGGCTGGCCAGGGGGAAGGACCGCGGGAGGTTGACCGGCTGCAGGAGGTTGGCATTGGGAGCACACTGACCACCAGGGGCCAGCTCCTGCGTTGCATGTCTTCCCCCCTGGTGGTCAGTGCGCATCATAGCAACCGGTCATTAGGTCGCTTAGGCTTTTATTGATTTCAGAAAGGAAGAAAGAGGGAGGGAGAGAGAAACATCAATGATGAGAGAGACACATTGGTTGGCTGCCTCCTGCAAGTCCCACACTGGAGATCAAGCCCGCAACCTGGGTATGTGCCCTGACTGATAATCAAACCATGACCTTCTGCTTCATAAATTAATGTTCAACCTTTCAGCCATGCCGGCTGGGCTATAATATTTCATTTTCAATGGAAGTATATATTTAAATCCATGCTATCAAATATTATTTAGAAAGACTGTTTTTCTCAATCTCGTGAAAAAAGTTTATTCAAATGATTCATTCAAATGATTCACTCACATCTTTTTACACTCCACTCATCAGTAAAGTCACTTCTTTAGTCTAAAGTCAGTTTCTACAACATAGCATCTTCATTTCTAGGTTGTTAGAGATAAATTATGGTTTTTATTTAAATATACATGATACTGCAACTGGAACTGTTACCTATCCCCAGTGCAAAAAAACTATTTACTTAAGTCAGTTTTTCCATTTGATTTTACGTGCACTGGTTTTATGCGCACACATGATCTGGTAAACATAATTACAAAATTGGTGTTTAAATGCCTTTGCCTTTCTTATTACTCCGACTAGTGAATTCTGAAAATATCTGAAACTAAACAATGATGGAAAATCATGTTTATTTACAATATGTCATCACGAAGAATTCTTGGGTATTCAAAATAAAGCCATTGAGATAGCTGCCTCTAAGATGAGAGATGTTTACATGCTTTTCTCCGGTGGATGATTTATTAGGGAGGAGAGTGCTCACCTTATAGTCCATTAATCACAGTACCTCTGTATTAACTTCTCTATGCATCGGGCAGGGGGGATCAAAAAGGTCTGGCCTAGATCAGATCAGTGACTCTCAAATTTGCTGTGTATCATAATCTCCCAAAGAGCTTGTTAAAGCACCAACTCCTGGGATACATGCCCCAAGTTTCTGATCCCATGGAAGAGGTAGAGTCTGAGAAGTGGCATTCTTTAAGTGTTTCCAGGTAGTGATGATGTTGCTGGTCCGGAGACCTCACTTTGGTCCAGTCTGTGGTAAATAAAATAATGGTGTGTATTATAATTTACAGATGGCTAATTCACTAAAAACAATATCATTATTATACAATGTTGTTGTAAGAGGGAAAGCACGCTTTACTTCCATTTTATACATGAGGATTTTAGACAGTATAAGAGATCCAGCCTCTGTTTCAGATCACATGGCTAGTAAACAGGTCCAAAATTATAAATCCAAAATTTTTGATACATAAGCCTAAGATGACACTGCTTACAATAATGATATGTAGGTTGGTTGCAGAAAGAAGAGAAGGAAATGAGAACAAAACAGAACACTTCAACAGGAGCCAAGAAAAGATTTTATGGGTACCAGGTGTAAAATACCAAACTTAAGCAATTAAGATGAATTGCTTCAAGATTTTTATTAAGGAACTATAAATAAATGAAAACCACCAAATGTACCACCTCCACGCATGTGGAGAGAGAATCAGACAGCAGTTTGGGAACACTGTTTTACACAGAGCTACACGATACAGAAGATGGCATAAAGTCTCTGATGAGCTGGGCAATGGTTTCCAGATTCACTTTAGATAATAGGTGATACCATGAAATCAGCTTTGTGCCAAGATGGGTCCTGGGCCTGATGGGACAGCCCCCAGAATGCCATGCACCATCAGCTTTCTAAGAGACTACCAGAAACCCACGACATTTTAGCAACAGCAGCAACTCTCAGAAAAAACAAATTATTGTATGCATTTGATCACATTTGTTGGAAAAGGTGTAACTTTCTGAAATACCATTCTGTACGCTGCTAATATAGTTTTTAACTCTAAAACATAAAGGGGAATAAAAATCTAACAAATATTATTTGTCATAACATCCTATATATTCCCACTCCCTATTGCCAGACTACATATATTCCCACTCCCTATTGCCAGACTATTAATGAAAGATCTACTAAACCATGCAATCTGCTCAGCACATTCTGGAAAGCATACTTATACCTTTACTTGGATGATTTAAATCAGTGGTTCTCAACCTTCTGGCCCTTTAAATACAGTTCCTCATGTTGTGACCCAACCATAAAATTATTTTCATTGCTACTTCATAACTGTAATGTTGTTACTGTTATGAATCGTAATGTAAATATCTGATATGCAGGATGGTCTTAGGCGACCCCTGTGAAAGGGTCATTCGACCGCCATAGGGGTAGCGCACACAGGTTGAGAACCGCTGGTTTAAAGGTTCTAATCGTGATTATCTATTAGGATTGTGCAAATAGTCTTCCTCAAACAAACCTCCCTTGCTAAAACAACTAAACATTCTGAGGAGCGAACTATCTGAGTTGATAAATTACCCTGGGACCCAAATAGTTTTCATCTCTGAAAGGAACTCTAAATATACTACTTAAATCTCACTCAACTTCTGACTAGAAAAATGCAAACTGACTTGAAAGTGGCCACAAACTTTTGCTGTCACCTTCATCTATGTTTCAAAACTTGACTTCCTTGACTGAAGTAAAGAGTTGTCACAGGTGGTGTCTATGCCAGATGTGAGACCCGCAGGTGCTGTATTAAGGCTGCAAGTTAAACCCGAAGAACCTAAGAAAGCACACCAAGAGCAACTGACCAAGATATTTCTATTTTGACTGCTTGGCATTATATTCATTACAAATGTTAAAGTCTTGGACTGATTTAGGGGGAAAGCATTTAAATGTTAACAGCCAATAACAATAGCGGTACATTCTGACAATTAAAGCATTAAAAAAGCCACAGTATTTTTCAGTTTGACATAGCTTATGAGCAAAATAACCCAGAGTTAAAGGCAAGGCACATAGCTAAATCAACCCCTCTATCAGTAACTATTCCCCCAACCAGACAATGACAAGATGTTCTAAGCAATGGCTGAATTGTGCTGGGTAAACAACAGCAAAGCAATATTCTTTAGGAATCTAACTAGTGGCAATTAACACCATTTTTAAGTCAAAGCAGATTCCCTTTAAAGGCACTGCTTGCCTCATCCAATTTCCTAATAGGTGGCTATCAAAGTAACTAGACCATCATTATTTTTCTCATCCCTCAGTTGTAAGGATAAAGATGGTAATAAAGCATAAAGCATCCTGAAATGGAGATGTGGTCTGTCCCAGCTCGTGGGAGACCAAGGCCCAAGCCCGCAGCCAAGGCTCACTTTGGATGACTCCCATCTGAAGGAGTCACTCGAGGTGCCAGGCAGCGAGGTCATAGTGGGAGGGGGACCCTGGCTACAGTGTTAAGGCGTTTCCAGTAGCCACAATGTCCCAAGACCGTTCCAGCAGCACGACAGTGGCCTCTGCCTGAATATCAAAATACAGAGGTGGACAAAAGTAGGCTTACAGTTGTAATATGAAGAAATAATACAATAATTAATAAATAATACAAGAATAAACTGTTTCACATACTAACCTCTGTCAACCTATTTTTGCCCACCCATGTATATCGTTTCAAATATACTCTTAGGATTAGAGAACATGTGATGAGAAGAGAGCAATAATTAAAATTATATCTAACAAAATCTGATTAGAAGCAGATATAGGAATAGTACTCTACAATATAAAGCAACAACAGAAAAACCTTTAAAGTATGAAAATTACGGTACAGGTTTAAATGCAGTGCTATATGGTGATAAGAATAAGAAAGTCAGAGTTCCCTGAGATTAATTTTTTTTCCACCTTTTAAACTAAGATGATATTTTTTGCCTTAGTCAACAACTGCGCTTTATTTCCTCACCTCTTTTCTCAAAAAAAAAAAAAAAGAACATAGTAGTGCTTTTTTTTAAGATGAATCCTGCTTACATTCCTCATCTCTACAGGTTGCATTTCACCTATAGTTCACTAAATTCAATCTCTAGATCAAATACATTGAGTGCAACATAAAAAGGTCAAAAGGAAATATCCTATAAACTTATTTCTATCCTTTTATGAAATGATAGTGAAATAATTGTATCTGGAAACAGTGTGGAATGATCATATTTTAAAACATTTCTTTAAACTGAGTTCCATGAAGGGTTTTAAAAAATCATCTGAGGTGCCATACATTATTCCTTGTTTATAAAGTTCTCTATGTATACATCCTAGACAGAAATCACAAACAGGCAGAGAGGGAGGCGGGGGGGGACTTTTTAACTTTAAAAGCCAAAACAGAGTTATAGTTTCAGAAAGTATAGGGTGAACTAGCAGCTGGCCTTTGAACACCACTTGTCTCTGAAAATGGAAAGACTTCTGGGCAATGAGAAAAACTGCTACTTTAAAAGAGCAATTTTGAAAATGTATTTTTCCCATGTGTTGTTTTTTAAATATGCTCTTGATTTATTTACTGTAGGCCTTGAATTGCCACAAATAAAAATATTTACCCGATAGTTACCAAAATATTTATTGAATATTTTTAACCATACATATTTACTTACCAAATATTTACCTACGTGTTTCAGATGCTTAATTAAAGTAACCTTTGTCAATACAATTTCAGTTCACAGCCTGGAATTTTTATTATCATTTTATTTGTTTGCCTTTTTGCCAAACTGGAAGAATTTAAAGGCAAAGAAATGTAAAAATTCTAAGTGAAAATACAAAAATGGTGTCAGAATACAAAAGAAATTAACCTTTTAAGAAGAGATGGTATGTAAGGAAGAGATGCAAACTTCTTTTTGCAATTTTACTTCTAAAGAACTCTAATTCAGATACCAAAATTAGATAATGACAAACTGGGGTACAAACAGGACTGCTGGGCTAAATTTAGACATTCCTTCGCTGCAGCATCTACCTAGGTCATTTATTGAATGGTTACCTTGTCCTAAAAACTTTATGTTCATTATCTCAGTTAAATCTCATGATTACCCATCTTGTATGCATTATCATATATTTGCTTCATACAGATACAGAAACTAGGGTCCAGACAAGATTGCCAACTTGCCCAAGGTAAACAAAGCAATTGAGTGATCCAGCTCATTCAAAAATCTGGTCTGATTCCAAAGCATGTGATCATTTCTCTGTGCCAAATTCCCTCTCACAAAACAGTACCACCCACCACCTCTTGAACATACCTTTCACATACATTATTTCCTTAAGTCCTCAACACTCCCTATGAGGTCAGCATTATCACTTTTATTTTAAAAATAAGGCAAACTAAGACTTAAGCAGGTAGCTTGTCACGATTTAGCTTCTGGTACATGGCTCCAAAATCCATATACATATTCTTTTCAATATACCATGCTGCTTTTCATTCTATATTTCTATAAATCTATCATCACAAGATGACCCCTTCCTTTGTAGGAAACAGTGATTCTGTACAGGATGAAGATCAAGTCAGACATTATCTTTTGTTACCCTTGACATGCTCCCATCATCTCCCCCAGGCAGACAATCTCTCAAGGATTTACATTATTTTCAGTCACTCCCTCTACGATCGATTCCTTTCAAACAGATAAGTGAAAAAGCTGGAAAATATTAGAAGGTAATCTGCCCCCAGGAAGTGGTCATCAGGACCACTGTCAACAATCTGCCATACTCTGCATAATCTTACTACAAACCCAAACACCAAATCAAGTTTGGTATATTTTTAAAATAAAAATTAAATCTTTCCATATTGTGTCATTATCAGCTGATTGATAACAAGCAACATTTCCAGGTCTGACATTTCATCTATAAAATAAACAACATGCTCTCAAATGACCCTTCCATTTTAGAGCTCTCAGTTATCTGATGTACACACACCGTTCTTCCTTTGCCTGCTTGTGCGGAAGTGCTGGAAATTTACTGGGCAAGGGGCTAGGGAGTGGTAGATAAAACCCCACAGTATGCAAAGCAAAGTAACATTAGGTTCTGCTGTATACGCAAAGATCTACTCACCAGCACACACACACAAAGTCCTATCTGAAACAAGCAACAAAAGCAGTCTAGAGCTTATACCTTGCCATCCCAAAATGAATCATCTATTTTTAGCTCAAATCCACTCAAGAGAGGAAGAAGACTGGTCTGTAGTATGGGCTCACTAATACTGGTAGGTCTCAGGCAAACTGGAACGCCTATCCTTAAAAGTAACCTTGGCTTGACTACAAAAATAAATTGAATACAAGGACAGAAAGCAATGAAGGCTTAAAGCGTGCCAAGGAAGTAGCACTTCAAATACATAATCCTACTTTAGTATTTTACTGATTCTGATAGAAAGTATGGCTAAGGCTCAAAAAGGCCTGGACATCTTTACATTCTAATCTTAATTCTCCAAGTCTAGATGACTCATTTTACAGTTTAGAAACCTGACAGAGGAACAAAATTGGCAAGATTAAAATTAAACTCCCAAAGTCACTTGTGAAACAACCTTAAGTAATAAATGGTGAATTTAGGGCTGTGAACAAAGTTGAGAATTTTAATACACTCTAAATCTGATGAGAGATACAAAGTTTTCAATTTTAATTGTAAAGAATATATTATCTCTAAACTACAGCACATTAATAAATACCTGCAGTTCAACAGACTACCTAAATTTAAATGAGAGAACGGGTATAAACAAAATTTTCTCAACCCAATCCAAGGAGTTTTGCCTAATATTCCAGCTGCTGGCATACTCAGATGCAACAGAAAGAGCACTAGACAAACGGCAGCCTAAACCGAAGTCCCAACTCCGCCATTAATTGGCCGTGTGCCTCCAAGGCTCCAGGGCTCATGGCTCACAGGCAATTCAAACATCAGGCAGGTATTTCTAGAAGGACACAGTACTACCAAAAGGAAGCTGCTGGAGGCCCCAATGACAGCAATGGGAGTCCTTTAAGCTTTCTTATCCCAAGCAGGTTGGATAAAACAGCTACAAAAATAATCATTTGGCAAAGCTTTTCAGAAGAGAATGAAAGAAGATACTGCCCAATATCCTATCTAATAAAAGAGTAATATGCAAATTAACCATCACTCCAACACACAAGATGGCCGCCCCCATGTGGACACAACATGGCCAGCAGGGGAGGCAGTTGGGGGCGATCAGGATGGCAGGGGAGGGCATTTAGGGGCAATCGGGCCAGCAGGGGAGCAGTGGACAGAGCGTCAGCCTGCGGACTCAAGGGTCCCAGGTTCGATTCCAGTCAAGAGCATGTAACTTGGTTGTGGGCACATCCCCAGTAGGGAGATCAATGTTTCTCTCTCATTGATGTTTCTAACTCTCCATCCCTCTCCCTTCCTCTCTGTAAAAAAATCAATAAAATATTTAAAAAAAAAAAAAAGACAAATAGCCCTGGCCAGTGTGGCTCAGTTGGTTGGAGCATCATCCAGTACACCAGAAGATGATGGGTGCAATTCCAAGTCAGGGCACATACCCCGGTTGTGGGTTCCATCCCTGGTCAGGGTGTGTGTAGGAGGCAACCGACTTATGTTTCTCTCTCACCTTTCTCTCATCTCTCATCTCTCATCTCTCTCTCTCTCAAATAGAAAGATACAATTTTTCTTTTTTAAATATATTTTTGTTGATTTCAGAGAGGAAGGGAAAGGGAGAGGTAGAAACTTCAATGATGAGAGAGAATCAGTGATCAGCTGCCTCCTGCACACCCCTACTTGGATTGATCCCACAATTGGGCATGTGCCTTGACTGGGAATTGAACCATGACCTCCTGGTTCATAGGTCAATGCTCAACCACAGAGCCACACCAGCTGGGCAAGACATAATTTTTTCTTAAAGAAAATTTCCACACCAATTGGGAAAGAACAAAAAGCCTTTATACAAATAAACATTTGTATCAACTATGGTCTAGTGGGTGACAGGTAGCTTCTCACTACAGATGTATAAATGGCATACTGGGAGGCAAAAAACAGGAGAGGGGCCCTCTGCAGGGGGGTGGGAGGCGGCGCACAAAACTGAGATAGTGAGGTCCAAGCAGAGGGAACAGCCTGTCATGAAGATAAAAAGGTTGATAGGACCCACAATGGTGGATCAGTTGGAGCTCCAGATTAGGAGCTCCAGATTATGGAGCTCTCAGCTACACTAATAAGGCTCTTTTAGGACAGTGTTCCTAGTGCAAAGGGGAGAGGTTAGTGGCAGTCGGGAAAGAGGCGGAGCAGCACTGGCAGCTGCAAGTGAGGAATAGCAGAATAAAAGCAGGACAACAAATTCAGAACAGAGCAGGCAGGTTTGGGAAGGACTTCTAAAAAGGAATCAATAGGACCTAGGGATCAAGTAGATGAAAACTGAGAGGAAAAATGAGATAGGTGATGCTGAGGCTTTGGGTTTATAGCAGGGGGTCCTCAAACTACGGCCCATGGGCCACATGCAAATACAAATACTGTATTTGTTCTCGTTTTGTTTATTTTTTACTTCAAAATTAAGATATGTGCAGTGTGCATAGGAATTTGTTCATAGTCTTTTTTTTTTAAACTATAATCCGGCCCTCCAACGGTCTGAGGGACAGTGAACTGGCCCCCTGTTTAAAAGCTTGAGGACCCC
>NW_006299390.1:2532095-2533648 GCF_000327345.1 Myotis davidii | reverse complement strand
AGGGCCGTCCCTACGCGTGGTGGAGCCCACTGTTACAGAGTCTGCAGGGGAAGAAGCAAAATAAACAACGAATCTGGCACAGAGATGGCAGTGGATCCAGCAGCTGCAGCAAAAGAAAGCTTGAAGGTTACAAATACACATCAGCAAAAATCCTCACTTATTTGCTAGACTTAGATAAGGGAAGTTCTTTCTATCCTTATAGAGACCTCACAAAGTTTCCTGTTACCTTCTACTTTCTTTTGAAGATATTTAAGATGCCTATTTAAATCCACAGAGGCAGGTTATACAAGGGTAATTTTTGTCCTTCGCCCAGAGTCCCTAAGGGTAGCCACAAACCAAAGGAATTACTTATTCTCTCTCCCACCCTCTACTATAACTAGCCATTGGACAGACTGGCCATATAACCCATCTATTAGCACAGTCAGGAAAGACTAAAGGAGATAATGAGTTTGGTTTAGGGCAGGTTAAATTTAAGGTCTCAAATAATATATAGGCAGCTGGATAATCTGTACCTCAGAATAGAGTTGGAGATATAAATTTGGGAGTTGTCAGCACACAAATGATATTCAATACCATGGAGAAGAGCAGCAGACCTAGGACAGAGGCCCAGAGGAGGGGCTGATATGTGGATAAAAAATAGACAAAGAAACTGAAGGATCACTTTCAGTTTGTTTTCTATCCCAACTTCTTTCCTAAGAAAAATAAAACCTTTTGTATTCACCAGACCTATGCATTCCAGTGCCCGATCATCTTAACACTGTAAACAACTATAAATTTTACCCATTTCAATTGGTAATAAGAAGTCATCTTCCACGTGCCTAGGACTATCAGGAGAAAGGGGCTGACTGCACTTAGGTGCCATTTGCTGATGAAGGACATTTCCAGATAAAGGAAGTTATTCCCTGTATGTGAATGGTTTGCAGCTCAAATGCCATCAAGAATCAGCTAGGTGAGTGTGCAGCATTAAGATGCATAACAATAATTGTTGTGTCTTGGTTCTACTGGAGTAGGCCTGTGCCTCTCTTATGGGCTTTCAAATTCAGTGTGTTTATAGAGAAAACAGAAGCCCAGGTACCTGCAATATCATGTGAAGTAGGAATCAAAACCATGTCTCCATGAGCTCATAACCATAGCACAAGGTGGCATGCTAACATATTTTTCTTTTATATCAGCAAAGTCTTTCTTCCGGCCATTAACCATTTTTCTCTACAGATGAAGTGAATACACCGTGTTGTAAAAGGAGGCACTTTTTAAACTGATCAGCTCTATGACTTTGGGTAACTTATCTCTAATCTATCTGTAAAACAGAGATGATATTGCTATGAGGAGTAACTGAAAGAGTACTTGAAAAAGGCTCTGGACTCAGTGAACATTAGGCATTCATGAAAGATGAGGAAAGAAGAGGAGATGATATGGAGCAAATGATGAAAATCCTTTTTTGTTGTTGTTGTTAACCCTCATTGGAGGGTATTTACTCCATTGTTATTCAGAGAAAGTGGAGAGAGAGAGAGAGAGAGAGAGAGAGAGAGAGAGAGAGAGAGAGAGAGAGAGAG
>NW_006299390.1:2502726-2532060 GCF_000327345.1 Myotis davidii | reverse complement strand
AGAGACACATTGACTGGTTGCCTCCTGCATACAACCAACTGGAAGTGCAGAGCAAACCCCCAACCCAGGTACATGCCCTTGACTGGGAATTGAACCCTAGACCCTTAGGTGGTCAGGCCGATGCTCTAGCCACTGAGAAAAAACAGTCAAGGCTGTTAATCTTTCTTAGCTACATCACTGATATCAAAGTGTCATTAATGTCTACACAGCTATAAAAATCACAAGCGCCATACACACAAAAAACGTTAAACCTTTTGCTGGTCTCTCGTTTAATTGTTCAAAATTTTTAACTAACAAAATGTATTAAACAGCCGAAACGGGTTTGGCTCAGTGGATAGAGCGTCGGCCTGTGGACTGAAAGGTCCCAGGTTCGATTCCGGTCAAGGGCGTGCCTGGGTTGCAGGCACATCTCCAGTAGGAGATGTGCGGGAGGCGGCTGATCGATGTTTCTCTCTCATCGATGTTTCTAGCTCTCTATCTCTCTCCCTTCCTCTCTGTGAAAAATCAATAAAATATATTTTTTTAAAAAAAAGTATTAAACAGCAAACAGAATGAAGACATTTAATTCTTAGTATCTGAATTGACTGTGCTTTTGACCTTTTGTAGCATCTCCTGAAAAGGCTGCTGCTACTTAAAGGAAGCAGATACTGTGATCCCAGGGGATCAGAGTCACATTTACACTTAAACCCTGGTCTTCTTGTCAAAGAAATTGCATAGTTCTCTTCAAACAGAGATTTGGGATTAAAAATCATTATATCAAACCAAGATGGGCAAGAAAAAGGTAGAAGAGTCTGCCCGGTGTGGCTGAGTGGTTGAGTATCAACCTAGGAACCAGGAGATCATGGTTCAATTCCTGATCAAGGCACATGCTCAGATTGTTGGTTGATCCCCAGTGTGGGGGAGAGGTACAGGAGGGCAGCTGGTTAATAATTCCCTCTCATCAATGAAGATTCTATCTCTCACTACCACTCCCTTCCTCTTTGAAATCAATAAAAATATTTTTTTAAATAAAGAGAGAAAAGGGTATAAGAGAACAAAAAATGTGAATTTTGTCCTTGTGTGCTAGTTATATTTACTCTGTTTCAAGGCCAAGGCTGGCACTCCTCATCTCTTTGCCTTCTTGACGCTTACACCTTGAAGTTACTGGAGGAAGACCTGAAGAGCACAGGCCCATTAACTGCATGCAAGCCTGACTCAAGACACCTTGTACGTGAAAACACTCGACATCTTCTGGTATCCAGAACCTGAGGCACAGGGGTAAGAGCTGCAAAACATGGCTTTCAGGGTACCTTGACCAGTAACAGGTATGCACATACTGTTTTTCTTACCCATGAAGTGGGACTAGAACCATCTATCCTATACACCTGCAAGGGTTTTTAAAAAACTAAACTAGTAGTGAACAGGAGAATACGCTATAAAACAAAAGGCATTTCTTCCATGCTCTGTCTAGGGCAAAAGAACAATACCAGTAAAACTTAAAGTAACCATTCTTGGTTTTCTTTTATCTTTTTTTTTAAATATATTTTATTGATTTTTTACAGAGAGGAAGGGAGAGGGATAGAGAGTTAGAAACATCGATCAGCTGCCTCCTACACGCCCCCCACTGGGGATGCGCCCGCAACCAAGGCACATGCCCTTGACCGGAATCGAACCTGGGACCCTTCAGTCCGCAGGCTGACGCTCTATCCACTGAGCCAAACTGGTTCTGGCCATTCTTGGTTTTCTTAAAGAGAAAGAAAGCTGGTCAAACCAATGCTCCAACACTCTAAATTTCAATCCTATCTGGAATCACTTCACTATTTGGGGTATCAGTTTTCATCATGAATAAACAAGGGTGGGGGGCAAACTGGACCTTCAAATTCCAGTCTTGCTGTGATGTTTTTATCATCTATACATCTATATATGCCTGTTCAAAAGAACTAGTTAAAAGCTATGGTTAGTGAATGGTATGAGACAAGATGTAAATCTTCTATTTCTTTTTAAAAGCTTTTGCTGCCCATGTGCTTTTTTAAGGCATCACCATATAATTGAGCAAATGTTTGCCTAGTGTTAAATATATGTTATTTTGTTATCACATGCCCTTAAATGCAAGAAAAACAAAACAAAACACTGATGTGCTGCATCACTGGGGAGAGGCGGGCTATGCTGGACTTGCTGGGGAATACAATGTCAGTCACATTTGGAGATACACCAGTGGCAAGGCGTGGTGCCACTGAACCCTTAGTGGGAATTTTAAAGGTCAAAACTACAAAAAATACCCTATCAAATCAGGTCGCCAGACAGAACCTCATCTTTAGAAAAAGTTAACTTTAGAAGATCCACTTTTAAAACATTGTTTTAAATAAATTTCTTGGGAAATGCTTGATTTACATTAATCTAAAAGTATTTTTATAGTCCTGGCCAGTGTAGCTCAGTTGTTTGGAGCGTTGTCCCTCTGGTGTGAACAAGTTCACTTATGCTAAACCAAAGGGTAGCGGATTCAATTCCTTATCGGAGCACATGCCCAGGTTACGGGTACAATCCCCAGTTGGAGCAGCCAATCTCTCTCTCTCTCTCTCTCTCTCTCTCTCTCTCTCTCTCCTTCCTTCCTCCCTCTCGCCCCATTTTTCTGCTCTCTAAAATGAAGTTTTTTAAAAATAAATAAAAGTATTTCTACAAACAAATCCATCATAATAATCTTATCCTAAGAATCAGAAAAAGACCTTTTTAATATTCTCTATAAAATCTAATTTCATTCAACAAGTGGTTGGATAAACAGGTAAGTTTTACTACTATGATACAGTTCAATTTTCATCACTAGCTGCTAAATATTTTATAGCAACTCTGAGCGAAGCAGAGGAAACTGTTTTTTTCTTTAGGAGCCAAATGGACCGCTAAGAAGGGCCTAAGCTGCAGCTGGGACCATGCTTGACAGCAGGGCAGAAACCACAGCAGAAGCTGCTCGGGTACACCTCAGTGAAGGGACTGGACGTAAGGATGAACCATCAGACAGTGCACAACTCATTACACCAAAACACAATTTCTTGACTTGTTTACTCTGAAATAAACACTTGCATCTATTTTGAAATGGATGTGTACCAAGATATCATCACAGCAGTAAATCAATACACTCTCTCGTTCCAACTACAAAAGCCCAGGGAAAAAATGACAGTCCTAAACTGAGCAGGAAATCACATTCAACAGTACAAGGTGTTTATTATATCACTAGAGGCCCGGTGCACAAATTCGTGCGCCAGTGGGGTCCCGAGGCCTGGCCTGTGGGATTAGGCCGAAACCAGCTTTCCTGACATCCCCTGAGGGGTCCCATTTGCGAGAGGGTGCAGGCCAGGCCAAGGGACCCCACCAGTGCACAATCGGGGGTGGAGAGAAACGCAGGAAGTTAGCCAGCCGGGGAGGGACCGCAGGAGGACTCCAGAGCGGGTCCAGCCCTTCTCGCTCAGTCCGATCAGCTGGACCCCAGCAGCAAGCTAACCTACCAGTTGGAGCATCTGCCCCATGGTGGTCAGTGCATGTCATAGTGACTGGTCAACCAGTCGACTGTCTGTCCCCTCGTGATCAATGCACAACATAGCAAGCAGTTGAGTGGACTTAACATATCATTAGCATATTACGCTTTGATTGGTTGAACAAACGACCAGACAACCGGACACTTAGCATACTAGACTTTTATTATATAGGAAAAGGCAACCAAGGATTCATCTAAAAAAGTCTTTCATTTATTCAAACAGACTGTCAAATTATAATTGAATACCCAGTAAGAATAAAATAAAGGGAAGCATTTTTAATCTCTTAAGAAAAGAAAATGAAAATGATTGAGTTAAACAACAACAAAACTTTTCTTTCTCAATTCTATGTTTAATTTCATCAGACTTCCCTTTCAATAAATAAATATAACAAAATTCAACATAACTATGAACCTGGTTTAGCCTTGCATTGAAGAGGCCCCTCCAAGCAGACTAAGGATTATCCTAGCCCAAGAACAAGGTGACCTTTTGATTCTGGGTCCAAAGAGTATAATAGTAATTATTAGTAAACTGTCAGGAAAAAAAATAAAAGGGATGGTGAGGGGACAAGAACTGAGTTTCAAGTCAGTATTTGGATTTTATGTGTTTGTGTGCTCTGGCTAAAATAAGATGACGAGAAGAACAAAGTGAGAATAATTGTGTGTGTGTGTGTGGGTGTGTGTGTGTGTGTGCGCGCGCGTGCGCGCACATACAATCACATATTGAATACCATAAACTATAATTCAGCTACTATCTTTATTTTTATCAGATATAATAAACTTAGAAATTTGTCTATATCATTTTCTCTTTTCCTTTAAAAGCAAAAATTTAAAAACTAAATTGTTTTTACAATTAATAGATGCTGTTAAATTAATAGAAAATTAAAAAGATTTAAAATTCATTAAGTGATGTGATGGCAGATAATTAAGCAGCATTCTTCTCCCTTGAAGGGGAGAACTAACAATTTTATCAAAGGACAAATAACTACAGAATACAATTCCCTTCAAATTATCCAATATGAGTTAAAATCAAGTGTTTTACTCATACAGTATAATACTGTCAGCATAGGAAGAGAAAAATAATTTTTAAATGAAATAGGTGGAGCTCCGGAAAGAGAAAGAATTATAAAGAAAACAATACTCGGGGAGGGTTGGGGGGCGGGGGTAGGAGATCAACCAAAGGACTTATATGCATATGAGAATAACTAATGGACACAAGACACTGCGGGGTGGGGGAAGCCGGGGGAATGTCAAGGGGGGGAAAAAGGAGACATGTGTAATATTCTTTGTAACACTTTAAGAAATAAAAAAAAAGAAAACAATACTTGCCCTGGCTGGTGTGGTTCAGTGGTTGAGCATCGTGCCATGCACCAAAAGATCACCAGTTCAATTCCCAGTCAGGGGATAGACCCGGGTTTTGGGTTCAGTCCCTGTCGGGGTGCATGTAGGAAGCAACCAATATCTCCCTCTCTCTTTTTTTCTCTCTCTCTCATCAATAAAAACATATTTTTAAAAAAATAGTACTCTTGCCGAAACCAGTTTGGCTCAGTGGATAGAGCGTCGGCTTGCGGACTGAAAGGTCCCAGGTTCGATTCCGGTCAAGGGCACGTACCTGGGTTGCAGGCACATCCCCAGTAGGAGATGTGCAGGGGGCAGCTGATTGATGTTCCTCTCTCATCGATGTTTCTAACTCTCTATCTCTCTCCCTTCCTCTCTGTAAAAAATCAATAAAATATATTTTTAAAAATAGTACTCTTTTGTAAATAAGAAAAGGTTAAAGTAACTGTTCAGTGGCATTCTCCTATTTCAAAAAAAAGGGTCCATGTTTTTTAAATTTTAAATTACAATTAAATTTTAAGTTTAAATGTAGCTCTTCAGTCATGTAGCCAGATTTCCAACGCTCAGGAGGCTATGTTATAGACCCTTCCAGATCACTGCAGAAAGTCTATGGTGCACCACTGGCCGAGAATATTTTAAACAATTTATAGAAGTAATACTTTATATATTCGAGCAGAGACTTGTCACAAATCGTTTATACGAAACTTTGAGACAAACATCTCAAATTATTAACTGTAAATGAGGAATCCTGTCATGATTATGCATATGTACCATTAAAAAATACTGAAGGTAGCCCTAACCAGTTTGGCTCAGTGGACAGAGCATCGGCCTGGGACTGAAGGGTCCCCAGTTCGATTCTGATCAGGGCACATGCCTGGGTTGCGGGCTTGATCCCCAGTAAGGGGCATGCAGGAAGCAGCCAATCAATGATTCTCTCTCATCATTGATATTTCTATCTCTCCCTCTCCCTTCCTCTCTGAAATAAATAAAAATATATTTTAAAAAATACTTAAGGCTCAATAAGCCAACCACCTGTCTTTAGAAAGGAGCATCTCTACCCATCCAAATAAATAAGGGGCCACACTCTTTTTAAAGCCTGGGAGAGAAATACATTTCACAGCCTATCTTCGTAATCTAATCCAATGTTTAATACAGCACCAAAGAATCCATCTGCCCTCTGTCATTCAACTGGTAAAGAAATACTGCCATAATTTTTCCACCCATTTCCAGAGCAAACGAATAACATTCTACCACCACCTCTGCAGCGTGTCTTGCAACCTTCATTCTAGAGGGGAAAATGCAGTTGGTTAAGGCTTTCCTGAAAGACCTTCCTTCATGCACAGGAGCATGTGCATGTTCTAAACATGAGCGTAGTATCTCCTTTGCTACAACCTTTCAGTGGCTCTTGGAAATTTTCAGCATAAAGTTCAAAACCTTACCACTGAATCCTTGCCACAGGCACATCTCTTTCTCACCTATTTTCCCATCCTTTCATCAACCTCTTTCCTACCCTTATGTAATTTCACTCTCCTACATGCTGTTTCCTCAGCTTGTAATGCTAACCTGAGAGTTTGGACTTAAGATTCCAGTCCTCCTGTGTACAAAGCACACAACCCTCTGCCACCATGCCCTCCAAAAAGACTCAAAATCCAGCAAGAAAAATGTATTTTGCCAAAAGGAGGATCTTGACTAAAAAGATGATTAAATTTTGCAATAAAGTCAGTGAATACTAATTCCTGCACATTTTTAGTAAAAAAGGAAACCAGCCACCTATGTTGAATGTTTTGTCATCTGTCTGGTGTGAGAAATTTGGATCATATAACTTCTTGAAATCCCTTATAAAATTAAGATTCATTAGTTTAGTATAAACAGTAAGTACACCTTTGGCAGTTCATAAATGCCTGACTGAAGACCAGAATCTACAGTGCCTTGTATCTTGTTAAAGTTGATTATATTGACTTCGCTGTCATTAATACACACTGAAGGTATTGTGAAACAATGAAGGTATCACAATGACATCTGGCTTTATCAGAAGGAAGAGCTAAGGAGCAGAGGGACTAATAAGGTCAACATTGTCTAGCATATTTTCAGCGTCATCTTTGTAACTCTCAAAAAGAGACTATTTTGAGAACCCCAGTTGAGGGTGTAAGCAAACGGGTCCTTTATATACTGCCAGTGAATGTGTAAAACTGTACCATTCTGGAGGCAATTTAATACCCTTATCAAAAGACTTACAAGTTGTCATTGCAAGTGATTCCATGTCTAAGACTAAGACTCAATACATAAAATTATGGTACATCTATCGATAGCATGGACTCAGTCCTATTCAGCCTTTAAAATTGATACTATTTTTTAAACGATGCTATAGATTATTTAATTAAAAGATTGCATATGCTAAGGGTAAAAAACCAATTCTAAAATAATTTGTCAGTATGATTCTGAGTTT
This sequence comes from Myotis davidii, assembly GCF_000327345.1. Taxonomy (NCBI): domain Eukaryota; kingdom Metazoa; phylum Chordata; class Mammalia; order Chiroptera; family Vespertilionidae; genus Myotis; species Myotis davidii. Next base: position 2,524,774 of record NW_006299390.1, on the reverse strand, counting down.
TCTTTGGTGATGTTGTTACAGTATAAGCTGCTCCATTTTTATATATCTACATACACTAAAACAAAAAAAGTAAGAATAATGTCTGGCCTTTCATGATAAAAGCATGTTTTTTTTATTTTCTCTTAATCTGAATTTTCTAAAATTAACACATCTTCTGAGATATGTGAAAAAAGGTTGTTAAATAAGCATTAATTAAGTTAGAGAGAAGGTTTGAGTCTCCTACAGAAACGAGTGTGCTTTCTCCTTAAAGATAGTAAGAGCAATGTTACTTTTTCCCTTTAGTTTGGCCGTCAGAAAACTGAAAACCAGATTTGTCAGTCACCCTCAGGAGCTGCAAGGCAAATGCAGCTCTGAGTGTGCACCTGGCTGTCCTCCATCATAGCCTTCTACCCTGACCTGCATTTTCTCTGACACTTTTGCTATTGCATTGTAGATATTCTAACTAGATTGAAAAAAAATTTATGGAGAGGTAGGTAAAGGAGGGTGAGGGGAAGAAAGGTGGATAAAGAAGGGAAAGGGAGAAAAAGGATAAGGTGGCATTGTGCCACCTTAAGGTGGATAAGGTACAAACAGAAGATTGTTCCACCTCTGTTATTTTCAGATTATTTATTAAAGTTTAAGTTCTACCACAGTGGATACTTAATAAATAGTCATATAATAAAAATAACAACTTCCCAGTCTGAGAAATGAGTATCTTTTGGGGGGCCTTTCCTACTCCACACAACTGGTATCTTATTAAATTTTGGTTTTGGAGTATGTGGTTATTAGAGCAGTCATCACTCATGCTTTTGCATATTTGAAATGTCACAAAAACCCAGAGACCCACTCTCTAGCATGATAAACTTTGATTTGTATACCTTCAATCTATAGATAATGCTTAGTACTCTTAGGATTTGAAATTCCTTTACAATAAGTCTTAAGTCTGCATAGGACTATGGCTTATGAATTGTGAGTCAATGTGCTATAGTATAGCAGAAAATGTTTACCATGAGCTGAATTTAGATAGCAGATACTCTTTTTTCTAAGGCTCATATGACCTTTTGTTTTGGTTTAATTTGCACCGTCACCTACATATAAAAAAGCCTAAGCAACCAAACTACTGAATGACCGATCAACTGGTTACTATGACGCGCACTGACCACCAGGGGGCAGACACTCAATGCAGGAGCTGCCTTTTGGTGGTCAGTGTGCTCCCACAGTGGGAGTGTCACTCAGCTGACCGACAAATACCAGACACAGGGCTCCTGGCTGGCCACCACAGCCTGGAGACCGCAGCAGTGGCAGGCACAGCAGGGCCGGGATGAGCAAGAGCAGCAGGTGGTGCTGGACTGCCAGTTTCGCCCGATCGCCACAGACCATGCCAAGGGACCCCACCAGTGCATGAATCCGTGCACCAGGCCTCTAGTTTACTAGTAAAATAAGAGAGAGCTGACATAAAAACAACAAAACTTCTCTAGGCTCCAGAAATCACAAGAGCTGGCAAAACTTGGCCTGTATTTGACATGGCAGTAAACAGCAAGAGCTCATCAGCAGCCACCTTTTTGGATGGAGAGAATCCAGTTTTCTAGAGTCTCTTCCTGGACCACACCACTCACTGACAGTGGCCTCTGGTAGGCAACTGTATTTGTAACCCTTTCACCACAGCTCTAGTCTCCATGAAAGCTCCCCAAAATGCAACTTACTAGTTATGTGTAGTTCTTTCAAGGAGTGCCAAGGTCTCCCACTGTAGAGTGCCAATGATACAGCACCTCAGCACTCATACCAAAGAAACTGGTCAAATAATATCAGGAGTAAGCCATCCAGCAAAGATCCTACATTTTTGTGCTGCCTTTATTATTCCCCAATTTCCAAATCATTGAGTGGCTAGCACATAGCAACTGCTGATAAATGTAGGATGGATGGATGAGAAATGCAATCTACACTAAAATTAGTGTTAACAACTTCCAGCTACTAGGAGATAAAGAATTCTGCTACAAAGGAAATCTGCAATATGACAGTTAAAGGGAGTTGTTCAAAACTTCCCTGATCTTCCTTTTGTGGTAAGGGTGGGGTGGGGTGGGAGGGTGGGGGGAGGGTCCCCCAACTGAAAACAATGAAGTGCCACTGCTGGTATACAAAATGATCTTAAGTTGTACTTGGGGCTTGGAAATGAATTACAATGAATCACATAATGAGAAAGTTACTTCTTTCCCAAGGTTCTTTCCATTGAGTGTATGAAAGAACAGGTCTCACTTTGATGCTAACACATTCTTAAGCCCCTTTATGAAACTTGCCAATTTAATTTCCCTTGTAAACAGAGGAGCATATGGCTCAAGGCTGAGGCCTTTATCAGACAACAGAATCCAGACAGGATTTAATAGTAATTGTTTTTTAAGGCAAATGATACTAATTCTTCAGTTCTGGTAGAGATACAAATATTCATTTTAAAGAAAATTAACTTTTACAAGGCATTATGAGGAGGGGAACTGACTTTTTGGGGGGTGTAGAATCACTTCATAAATTATATAAATATCTAACCACTATCCTGTACACCTGAAATTAATATATTAAATGTCAACTGCAATTGAGAAAAATTTTGAAGGTATTATTAAAGTTTGTTATATATATTTTACCACAATTAAAAGTAAACAAAAAAGCATGATATTAAGTAAATAATAGTGGAGGGTGGAATGCAACCATAACCAAAAGCACCAAGGTGATATAGAAAATACTGACATTTGGGGAATAAATGGCTATGGTATGGCATCACTAGTTTAGCACAGAGATAGAAAGTGTTCAAATTTAATTTCCATCTTACATTAAAACTAATGTAAAAAATATGTAATAACAAACTGTGCATTTTTATGGTGACAAAAAAACCCTAAGATTTGTAACCTTAACACCTTATAACAGTTAAATTCACTTATGATTATAATTGACTACATACAATTTTATGTACATAGACTATATGGCTATAATTTATTAACCAATGCTAATACCATAAAAATAGATGATTCCCTACTACCAAAAAGTCTTACCACAGATTTCATAATTTGTAAGCTTTAAATGATAATATAAAAATATTTTGCCCTGGCTGGTGTTTCTCAGTGCTTAGAGTGTTGGCCTGTACACCAAAGAGTTGCGGGTTCAATTCCCAGTCTAAGGCACATACCTGGGTTGTAAATTCATCTCCAGCCCCAGTCGGGGTGTATGCAGGAGGCAATCTCTCTCTCTCTCCCTGTCTCTCTCACTCCCTCTTTCTCTCTCTCCTCTCCTCTCTCTCTTTTCTTCTCCCCATTCCCTTTCTTTCCCCCACTTCCACTCTCTCTAAAAATCAATAGAAAAAATATCCTCAGGTAAAGATTAGCAAAAACAAATAATGGTAATAAAATAAAAATATTTTGTAATGAAAGCACTTCTATATTTAAAATCATAAGTTAGGGCTAATAGTAAGTAAACAGTAAGTAAACCAAATGTCATTGATACTCCCCACTGTCAAACAGCAGCTGTGACAAATGCTACAAAGGAGAGGTGCATGTTTTGTAAGGGCTTATAATAGGCGTAATCTGACCTAGGCAGGCTTCCTTGTGATGAGAGGATGTCAGCAGCAAAACAACAAGGTAGAAGAGACATGACCAAAGTCAGAAGACTGAGACTGGGCTGGGGAGTGTGGGTGCTCACTGTCACAGATATGGAGTTTACCTTTATGCCAAGAACAATGGGAAGACAGTTGAAGGGCTTTCACAACAGAGCAACCCTCCTGGTCAGATCTGTGTTCTGAAAGGTTTGCTCTAGCTACCATGTGGCAACCCACCAAAGAGGAATCAGAAAACAGAACCAAAAATTAAATTGATAACACATAAAATAATTGAGAAACTCCTGAATCTATACCAAATAAATAATTATCAACAGGAAGGAAGCTCAAATAAATATCTGGTTTTAAAGCAAAAATCAAAAGATAACACTACACTTTTATTTAGGTATATAATACAAACATTTTATAGACTATGAATATGAAACTTAATCCTTGGAACATATCAGAAAAGTCATAATTTCTTGGTTATACACCAAGTGGCCTCCCTACCTCAAGGGCTTTTGAGTAAAGAGGACTGAGCTCTTGAAGGAGTTCTCCAGGGTGGATGGCTGAGTACCAAGAACTGAGGCTCTGGTTACTTACCGCTTCCCAACCCAAGCTTTCTTTTATGTTTTACATGATAACCTTCTAATAGGTTTAACTGAAGAAATAATTTTGCTATTAAAGCCACATCAGAAAACTAGTGTTAACACCTGCAGCCTCTAGGAACCAGTTGAGATCAGAATCCTTTGGTGGGACCATAGTGCCTCAGAGGACTACACCATATGGTTCCTGTTTGGTCTAAACTTCTAATTCTGATTTCCTTCATGAAAGTCAGTATTCAGAAACAGGCCCCTGTCTGCTTTTAATCCTCCTCAAAAAGGTTCCACTTCTCAGTCACATTGTGGCACGTCCAGCAGAATGCTAAAAGAGAGAAAGGGGAAAAAGGGAGGGAATAAGGTAAGAGAGAAGGGAGAAGGGAAGAGAGAGAGAATACAGGGGTGGCAAGTTGGCAGGACCTGGAGCATAGCTGGTGGGAGTGTAGATTTGCACATTCATGTTGGAAGAGTGGCAATGCAATGTCCACAAAATCTCAGCAATTGCACTCCTAGAATATACACAACAGAAATGCATGCACAGGTCTATTCACCAAAAGACATGTATACAAATACTCCTAGCAGCACTGTTTCTAATAGCCACACATGGCAAACATTCCACATGCTTATCAAAAGTAGAATGGAAAAGAAAATTAGATATATTCATATGATGAATACGGCAATGAGACTAAATCAACTACACCTACAAACAAAAACATGATGAATCCCTCATAGGTAATGAAGGAAGAAGAGTATACAGAGAGTTTTTATCCTATCCTATATAATAAAAGGCTAATATGCAAATTGATCAAATGGCAGAATGACCTGTCGCTATGAAGTGCACTGACCAACAGGGTTCAGATACTCAATGCAGGCGCTGCCCCCTGGTGGTCAGTGCTCTCCCACAGGGGGAACACCCCTCAGCCAGGAGAGCAGCTATGGTGGCGGGAGCCTCTCCTGCCTCCACAACAGTGCTAAGGATGTCTGACTGACGGCACAGGCCGGCTCCCTGGGCCTAAGCCATCAGTCGGACATCCCCCGAGGGCTCCCGGACTGTGAGAGGGTGCAGGTCTAGCTGAGGGAACCCCACCCCGAGTGTACGAATAGTTTATATATAATGGCCTCTAGTTTATATATAATGTTCAAAAACAGACACTACTCAGAAGTCATTTGTGGAAATAATCACAATCTTTACCTTAATACTAAACCCAAAATGAATCACATACTTAAATATTAAGAGCCAAAAACTCCTGTAAGTAAACCTAGCAGAAAATCTTAGTGATCTTGGGCTTGGCAAAGATTTCTTAGATACACACAGAATATAAACTACTAAAAAAAAAAATCAATAAGTTGGATCTCATAATGATTTACATTATCTGTGTACTTTCCCATATATTGTCAATAAAAAGATTACTAAAATTTAAAAAAAAATAAAGCATAAGGAAGGAAGACAACATAATCAGCCACTGTCATCTCATCACTCAGGAAAAATACATACAACTCAAATACATTACCCCACAAACTAAGAAACAAAGCCAACAGAGGCAGAGTTGGGGGTTAGGAAAGGTAAAAACAGTTATCAGTAAGTGCCCTACCCTCCAAGCTGGAATGGGGAGGGGAGAGTCCAATGGAGACCCTTCTATAAAATCTGACTCTTCCCAAGACTACTTAGTTCACCACAAAGATATGGAGGAAAGCACATTCAACATAAGAGCAAATAAAAGACACCTTCATCCTACATCCTCTTCCACTGAATATCCTTTATTTCCTTCTCTCTTCATCTCCCATCCCTATTTTTTTATTTTCTCCTTATTCTTCCAGGCTTCTCCTTTTGCTTTCTGCAACCACGCATTATTATCATACGCCCTTTTTCTCTTCACTTAAGAGGATCCAAAATAAGAAAAAGAATTAAAATACACATGCAAAAATAGCATGGGTTCTTTACATGTTTCATGTATCCTTATATTGGGGGAGGGACAACATACAATCTTTATTACTTCACACCAATCCCGATTATACAGCATTATTAAAATATAGGCCACAGCATAAATATTTTTATACTTTCTCCCTCTCTCCCTTTCTCCCTTCTCCTAACAAAGGTAGCTAGCAATTTGTCAATTCAAATATATGCTAGCTATGTGGGATGCTAATTACCTAGGCTATCATTTCTTATTTATTCCAATATATGGACCCTTTTCCTTTTAGTATCTGTTCCCTGAGAAAATGCAAACGTTGTAGGCACTATAACTTTTGACTGTGAAGCTTATTAATTACAGAAACATCCATATACATTTACATAAAACCATAGCAGGTGCAGGCAATGCTCAATGTGACTGTAGATCCTCAGCTTCTCAGGACCCTCACCTCACAAACTGCTCAGCCCTCTCTGCAGTCAGTCTAGATGGGTTAGAAGCCGTGCGTCTGTGCACTCTGGGCTCACCACTTGTATATTGAGTTGTCCAATTTTGGCCCAGCCAGTGTGGCTCAGGGGTCGAGCATCAACCTATGAACCAGGAAGTCACGGTTCAATTCTGGTGAACCAGGTCACAGTTCAATTCCCGGTCAGGGCAACTGCTGGGGTTACCAGCTCGATCCCCACTGTGGGGTGTGCAGGAGTCAGCCGATCAATGATTCTCTCTAATCATTGATGTTTCTATCTCTATTTCCCTCTCCCTTCCTCTCTGAAGTTAATGAAAATATTTTTAAAAAGAGTGTTATCAATTTTGCTCATGAGTTAACTGAAGAAGTACTAGTAGCAATACAGTCTGACAATAATTATAGTACAACAAAGTGCTTTCTGTTCACTCAGGATCTTTCTGAGATATTCCTCTGAATCCTCCCAACAGCCTTTTTTTTTTTAATCCTCACCCAAGGATATGTTTATTGATTTTGAGACAGACAGACAGACAGACAGACATCAATCAGTTGCCTCCTATACCCACCCAGAACAGAGATTGAACCCGAAACCTCTTGATGTACAGGACAATGCTTCAACCAGCTGAGCCACCCAGCGTGGGCAAAATGTGTGCGCTCACTCTCTCTACTCACATAGAACTGGAATTCAAAAAATGTTCAATAAGGCTGTGGATGGATAGTTCAGTTGGTTAGAGCACTGTCCCCATCTGCCAGGGCTGCGAATTTGATCGCTGGTCAGAGCACATAAAAGAATCAACCAACCCAGCTGGTGTGTTTCAGTGGTTAAGCATTGACCTATGAACCAGGATGTCATGGTCCAATTCCTGGGCAGAGCACATGCCCAGGTAATGGGCTCAATCCCCAGTAGGGGGCATGCAGGAGGCAACCAAACAATGATTCTCTCTCATTAATGTTTCTATGTCTCTCTACCTCTCTGAAATCAACAAAAACATGTCTTAACAAAAAAATCAACCAACGAATGCATAAATAAGTGAAACAGATGTTTCTCTCACCCACTCAAATCAATAAATAAAAAATTTTAAAATAGTAAAAAGTTTTTTAAAATAAAAATTAAAAAATTTTAATAAATTATTAATATCTTTTTTCTAGCTATTATTATTACTATTCCTCTTCCCCATCTACTCTACCCCATAAATTTCCAAATCCCAGGAATGTTCTAGATTGGAAAAGAACAAAACTTGAAAACCCAGTTTTTGCATCACTTTTTTTTGCATTAAATGGAGTAGATGAGGAAATAAAACTGTGCATGGCTCTGTCCCTATCATATTTAAGATGAATACATTGCTTCATTCAACAGGCACTCAATTAAACACAGTATAGTAATCGTACAATTTACTCTTAAAATCTGTAAGAAGGATACGCTCTTGAAACAGATATGCCTCCTCCTACCTGGCAGTAACAGACAAATCAGGCATCATGTTGTTTTAATCCATTCAATAATATTCTCTGCCCCTAATTTTAAAAATGCTTAAGTTGAGATTTTCATTTCTCTCCAAAATATAAAATCATAAAAAAGTAACCTTTTGTTCTTCCATTGGCTTTTGTCCTCTGAGTCAGCCATTCTAAACAGAACAGTAGTATTCCATGCCTCCCCTACAAAACGACATTCGTTGGGACCTCCACTATTCTATTAAAGGTAAATACATAATTTTAAATTTCATGGTGGCATTGAGAACTATTATTTTAACATTTTCTAATCTAGGCCCCACATAAAAACCTTCAAAATTCCATTATCAGATTACTTCAAATCATATTTGTATTTTTCAATGAAAGATTTTTAAGAGTCTACAAAAATAAGTTTTCTCTTTTGTTGTTTTGCTTTTCACAAAATGGTCTAGAGAAAAGCAATAATTCAATGAATACTAGCTGTCACACGACTAGAAATTCCCATTAAGGGGGTCACATATAAGACATGGAAAAATTATTAGGAACATCACATAACTGCTGTTAGAAGTATTGTTTCTCCACTTGGTTTCCTGAAAGACCTAAAGATCACTCTGTACTGCACACAGTGAGCAAAACCAGTTGTGGCGAATGGTGACTTGGTTCCTTACAAACAAGTAGCTTTCCTCTCTTTAAAGAAAGAAGACTGGGTTTCCTTTTCATCCTTCCCACTAAAAAATAAATGGCAATACTGACCATCCGTAAATTCCAAATATCTTTACGACTCGGGTCATGCCTCAAGCAAGTAACTTTTTTACAACACTAGTCAAAGACTTATAAATTTTAGGTAAATGGTAAACAAAGAATTAAAAAATTAAAACAAAGAATTAAAAAATATTGCTACATGGCACTACAAGCTATTAAACTCCTGGGCAGAATATAGTGTTACTAGGCCCAAATTTTCTTTTTAACATGGGATTCGTGTTTTTCAAGTTCTTCCAAACAAATTAAAAAGACAAATGATTTGACTATTCATCATTATATGACTTTAAAAAGGGGGGAAGAAAAAGGGTGACCTCTATTTTTAACGTATTTATATTAGTAAAACAATTTCTATGTTTGCAAGTGTTGGCTGACCCATAAACCACATTTATCACCCACTAAGTCAGCATATCTTAACTTACAAATATATATGTAAGATATTTGAAATATCAAGCAAAGCAAGAATAACAAACAAAACAAGCAAGCTCTGGTAAAACTCTGTATACAAAGTTGTTATAAGCACAGCAGCTGATTTCTGAACTTTAAAATCATGGCCACATACATCCTCCTCCCTTTCCATCAAATTTAACCACAGGAGCTTAGGTAAAAAATTAAAAATAATAAAATTAAACAAGTAAATATGATCACCAAAATATTTTAGAATCTTCCCTTATAAAATGTATTTTAACCATTAAAAACCTCACCCATTCCTAATTTCTCAACAATTTGCGTCCATTCTATTCAACCCTCAACTTATCAATAGAGAATTCATGCTTCTCAAAAAGCCAACATAATTATTGCTGTCATCTCATTAAGAATGTTCTTCTTAGGAACAAAACTCAAAGGTTACAGTTGGCACCCAGACGGTTCACTATTTACGCCACCACCCTCTCCCCTTCCCATCACAACCATTGTACTGGCAGAACATTCACAAGGCTGAAGATTATTTTCATCTCAGCAAACAGAATGCTTAAAAACGGATGACTAGCCCAAACCAGAAGTTATTAGCTACATAAAAATAAGCAAAATGTGCCTAAATTTTTCTATTTTCAATCTCTAAAGAAAGCAGTAACATCTTCAATATTTGCAATGCCCTGAATTATAGCCAGGAGACTTTCACCTAATTATATTAATAAATCGATTTAATGTCATCATTTTGTCATCAGATCATGTCCTCCATACACTAGTGTACTTTAATTAAATCCCTTTTACCATGTTAGGTTCTTCACATATTTTTTCCCAGTGTTTTTCCTATATCATTCCTTACTACCAAATTATTTCTCCATCATGTTTTCCTAAATATTAAGTCTATGAACAAAAAGGATAACCCTGAAAACCACAGAAAAGAAAAACCAACACACCTAAAATACAAAATATCAATGTTAGGTATAAACTATTATTAGGTTGTCAAGAGAAAGGTAAGCATCAAGGTATACACCCAAGAACCCCAATTTAAAACATTATATAGTATACAAAATTTTGGTAAACAGAAGTGAACACAATATTTACATAGCAAAATAGGCAACTACAGCCTCATTTCTGACTTGAGATAAAAATACCTTTACTTCTATGTATTAAGTAAGTAGCCATTTTAAGGAAATATCGCCTTACAGGTACAATAATTTGATTGACATATAAAATAATTGCTTTAAAAATACTTGAGTCATTTTGTCCTTACCTGCAGGCATGAACCATTACTGCATGCAGTGACTGTTCCATCTCCTAGCACAGACTTGAAGAAGCATCATATCTCTCTCTCATAATGTGACTAATCTGAGGGTTTGCAATTCCTAAGCTATTTACAAATGGCACTCCCTTTTCACATAAGAAAATATTTATTACAACCAACGTCAAATGTTTTTAACCTAGATCTTACAGTGTCGGTAATTTTGTGTTACAGCAACATCAAAATATAGGAAGAAAATCTAATGCTAGCATTTTCTTAAAGCAAGCACAATTTGTTTGTTTTTTAGCTAAGTAAATTATTTTTAAAGCCTTCAACAGCTGTCACACAGGAACCCGTGGTCTGCTGTGTTATGGTGTGCATGCTGCAGCTGATTAGGCTTCACTATTTTTTTAAAAATCAATTACCCTTTGTAAAAGCAGAACAGCCTGCCCAAATACACATCTCCAATACAGCACAACGACCAGCATGCAGTACAACGCATTATATAGCAAACTTAAAAAGAAAATAAAATGTCCTGGTTTGTTTCTTAGCAATGCTACACCATTAATTGTTCATGCAAGAGATGTAGCTGTACCTTTCTGAAGAGGACGACTTCTCAGAGTTAACTGACATCAGCAGCTCAATCTTCTGCTTGATTTCTGGAAAAATCAGAAAATATTCACAACCAAGATTGCCTGCCCTTGCTTTCAAGCCTTATATCAAGAGATTTTTCTTCTCTAATCCCTTTTGTTCAAAATGAGGCCACAAGATTCGCAGCACTTCTGCTAGGACTGGGATTCAATGGTGCTATAAAGGGAAAACGCTCCAGAGGCATCAGGCCTTGCTAAACTATGCACATGACTGTTTATGAAAGCAGGAAGTACCATTTCTTTTAAGTAGAGGGGTGTGTTGTTTTTTTTTTAAGGTAGAACTAGGCTGGCCCTACAAGGAGATTTTAAAGGCAACAAATTAAAATACAAACAAAAAGTGCTAACAACTAGATCCAACATACTAGATCATTTGAGACGCCTGGGTAATAAAGTTACAGGCTGTAATGAACAGATATAAAACCCTTGGCTACTTCTATTTCACCAGTCCTGAAAAATATGGCTCAGTGAATCATTTTTGTCACTTAAGAATGAAATAGTAAACCAGAACCCCAATTTATAGATTGAAATTTTTAACCTGTTATAATTTCCTGGTTGTCTTTAATTAAAGGTATATGTAGTATGTACTCCCTACTCCTTTAGAGAAAGACTTGTATTTTACACCTTAATTTCCCCCTCCTCCTTCCCAGTACATACAGCACAAGTGAACAGCAACACCCAGTTACCTAGCACATAATCTACTTCTCCTTTTAGGAAAGGCCTGACAATGCCATCACAAACAGAAACATACGCGCCAATTCAATTAAACAATAACTGCCTAATACTGATTTGGTAAAAAAGATAACAGACTAAAATGGAAAAAGAGGTTAAAAAAAAAAGAGGGAGATGGGAAAAGAGAAAGCAAACTAACACATTTCCACTAAATTATTAATGATTAACCTAATGCTCATAATTTTACATGAATAAAACTGACATGGTCTTATTACCCAAACTATTTCACATGTACACTTGGGTTTTTTTTCCTTTTGTAAATGAGTTTTCCTATTCCTAATTAAAAGTCCACACACCAAAAATAAAACTCAGTGCCACTGAAATGCTTTAGGTAGTCTCAGGATTTCAAAATATACTTCAATAGTTTGGGTTTTGTTTTTTTGTTTGTTTGTTTTTTAGTGTAAAACAAGTTTTAATTTTTACAAATCTTGACTATGGAAACCAAAGGAATATGAAAAATATAATGGAAAAAGGAATAAAAATTAGTTGCATAAAACACAATGGACCTGTACAGGAGTATCCTCTTCATGTTGTTACAATAAGGATTTTTCTAAATTGCTTAAGCTCACAACTTCACCCAATGAGCACTACAAAACTGGCATGAATGTCTAACGAGAGAACAGAATCTACCACAGGCTGTAGCCAAGCCGGCTAATCACTGGGGAGAGCACACAGTACTGAGGTAAACTGAGATGATGATAATGAAACTTACCTTGAGGATTCTTATGTGTGCTACAAAGCCTGGCACCTAGGGTCATAGTGAATGCTCAGTGATGTCCCTCCTTCCAGTTTAAAAAGAGCCCAGTGTTTAAGTGCTCAATCAGGCTCTGCCACCAAGTAGCCTTGGATTCAAAAGCAGGTACCTCCATCATTTTTAATTGCCATATGATTTTGGGAAAATTACTCAAAAACTATAAGCCTCTATCTCCTCTCCTGTAAAATGGGGGTGATAATTCCTATGTGAGGGGCTGTTGTGAGGATTTAATGAAATAATCCATGGAAGTCGTGTAGTGTCATGTTTGCCACGTAAGCCCTCGGTGCTTATCACTAGGCAGGTAGTGCCTAGCAGAGGACAGTCATCCTAAATATTTGCTGGATGTGTTAATGAGGTATACTAGGTGTGTCCCATTTTAAATAGCCTTTCCATAGCTTTAATCCACCCTTTCTCTCTTACTTCCAAGCCTCAACATCTACCTTTTTATCACTAGAGTGGTATTATATGTGGAAATTTAACTTTAACCCATATCTCAGTCTCCCTATCTAGAGAAGTATTCCCAGTTAATCAAGTGGCGTCTTCAGAAATGAGCTTACACCGGAATGTCTTCATGGTAGCAATTCTTCATTGCAAAAAGTTCACACTTCAGGGTATCTATATAAAAGCTGTGCACTGAACCTGAAAACCCTCAAGATTAAACTACACAGCTCAAATGAAGTTTATGCCCATCTTGTAATGTTAGAAAGAAAAGTTAAAGCTCTAAACCATTTTCTGACTGGTGACTTCGGGATCTCCAAACCAAATCGTTTCAAACAACACATGAAAAGGCTTCCAAATCATTTTCACATTTTCATCAAACCTTCAGATTTATTTATAGCTCCAGAAGGATTGAAAGGTTCAAGAATGTTCACAAATACTGTGTTAATATCATATCCTTTCAGGCCCATGTGTTCCATCTACGTTACTACCTACTCAACTAGAGACCCGGTGCATGAAAATCATGCACTCAGGGGGGTCCCTCAGCCTGGCCTGCACCCTCTTGCAGTCAGACATCCTTAGCGCTGCCACAGAGGTGGGAGAGGCTCCTGCCACTGCCGCTGTGCTTGCCAGCCATAAGCACAGCTTATGACTGAGCAGCGCTCCTTCTGGATTGAGCGGCTGCCCCCTGGGGGTCAGTGCACATCATAGCGACCAGTCGTTCCACCAATCGGTCGATTTACATACAGTAGGTCCTTGAGTTACATCGGAGATCCGTGCCTACCGCACGATTTCGCTGTAAGTCAGAACCCACCTACATAAGCACCTATGTCACTCACGTGGAGCACATACACAGCAGTAATGAAGTGAAACAGTAAAAAAAAGTTTAAAAGAAAGACAACAATTCCTGGCCTTTACGTGTGGTAAATAAATAATAAAAAACATAAAGCACATATGTACATACGTCGAAATGATGAACTTTTTTTTTAAATAAATAAATGGGAGATGGCGACGTAACCACAAAACGACTTACATCAAGTCTGACGTAACCTGAGGACTGTATTAGCCTTTTATTATATAGGATGCCTTATCAATACCACCCATGGGTCTGATTACTCCTACAGTCTCTTTAAGAACTCCAAAAGCTATGCCCCTGAGTTTCACTCCACAATTCCTCCATAACCCTTGGGGACTTCGATGTCCATGTTGGTGTGACTTCTGCAAACCCTTGGCTGAGAACAGTGGCCTCCTCAGCAGTTCCTCGTAGTCTCCTGAACCTCTAATCACTCGAATCATCTACATCATGACCACATGTAGTATGCTGCTACACACACTGCAAATACTTCCCCAAAGTTAGCTGGTTGTTTTTCTATTTTATTCACAGTATCCAGGGCCCTATACTTTATTTTTCTGCAATTAAGTCCAGTAATCTTTCCCTTTATGAATTATGTCTTCCTGTTAAAGTCTTTTACCACACAAAAATTTTTAGAATTGTCATCGTACTGTCCTCTAATAGGCTTTGTAATTTTATTTTACATGTAAATATTGGACCCTTCCAGAATTTATTTTTGTCTATAAATTGATGAAGACTTCCAGTATGCTTTCATGGTCACACTTTAAAACCTTATACCCCACCATACTCCCCCAATTCTCAATTACTCTTCACCACTACTCCTCAGGCCTTCCAAAGCAGCAGTACTTACAACCTTGTAAATATATATTTATTCCAACACCCACTATCTCCATTTCATACATTCAGGCCAATGAGTACCAAAAGAGACCACAGGTCCTTATTTCACAAAGAAAATAAGCAAGTGTAATTTGTAAAGCATATTTAAAATTATGGTTAACATGATTTTTAGTCATTATTTTGCTTTAATTTCTAAATAATAGTACAAAATAACATAAGGATTTTTAAAAAAATTTTTATGTTTTTACGATTCTCCTGCTAACTCTGTGTCCTTTGCTGGATCATCTCTTTTCACCAGACCTTCAAATGTTGGTGATTCTTGCATGACCCTCTTTTGACTCACTGACTCATCTATCTACACCCTTGAAACTCAAAACCATAAGGGCAGTGATGACCAAATCTGAACTTCTGGCCCAATACTCTCCTCTGCACCCCAGAACTATAGATCCTTTGACCCCACTAGACATTTTCACCTAGATCAGCGGTTCTCAACCTGTGCATTGCGACCCCCTTGGGGGTCGAACGACCCTTTCACGGGTCGCCTAAGACCATTGGAAAACATATATAATTACATATTGTTTTTGTGATTAATCACTATGCTTTAAGTATGTTCAATTTGTAACAATGAAATTTTATGGTCTTAACCATAAAATTATTTTTGTTGCTACTTCATAACTGTAATTTTGCTACTGTTTTGAATTGTAATGTAAATATATGATATGCAGGATGTATTTTCATTGTTACAAATTGAACATAATTAAAGCGCATAGTGATTAATCACAAAAACAATGTAATTATATATGTTCTCCGATGGTCTTAGGCGACCCCTGTGAAAGGGTCGTTCAACCCCCAAAGAGGTTGCGACCCACAGGTTGAGAACCGCTGATCTAATGCCTCATTTTGTCCTCCTCTCAGTGAACAGCAGCAGCACTGCCCCTCCAAGCCAGGCATTTCTGAAGGATCCTAGACTGATCCCCTTGCCTCATTTGAAACATCATTACTGCCATTCTCCTTTTTATTATATTTTATGCTCTGGAAATGCTGAGCTCTACTCTGTGATTCCCCAAACACATCATGTTTTCTCACACGACCAAGTCTTTTCTTGCTCAGTTTCCTCTCCCTAGAATGCCATGTCCAGTTTGTTTCCCTTGCACACCCAACTCAATTTCCTCATCTCACCCCAACTGTTACCTCCTCCCTGACATCTTCCCAGACCAAAAACAGTTCTCCGCCTCTGCCTCTCTATGCACCACACACATTACAGAACTACTAAAGTATATATGTTACTTATTTGAATGCCCACTGAGACCATAGCTTCCTTAAGGACTAGTAGCTGAATTTTCATTTCAATTCACACTTATTTGTTGCTACTTTTATAGTCATCTCAGCCTATTCTAGTCTAGCCAGTGTTAAAGTTACAACCTAGCAGAGTTAGTGTCCTTAAATATATATTTCCAGGTACAGTTAATCAGAGATTCAAACAACTGCAGAGCTAAAATGATACACGCCATCATCTAGATGAACTACATGAATTTATAAAGAAGTTTAAAGGAGAAAAATAAACTGGTGGCAACATAACCTTCTCCAAAAGATTACCGTCTCTGAGACCTATAGCTAAATTTCCAAGGACCTAGTAATCCAATCAAATTTCAGCCTTCTTTTAAGTCAATTTCTTAAATGCTATATTCTCCTATCTCCAATAAATTCAAATAACAACTATTAATTGGCTTTCTTAATTAAAATAATTGGTTGGTAACTCTTATTCATTACCTTATATACCAAGAAAGAAAAATCAATTCACTGGGATTTCCCCAGTAATTCTTTTCTATCCAATCTAACTTCATGATACCTTCTTATTCTCATTATACTCTATTTTAATCCTCATCTGAGGATATGTTTTATTGATTCTAGAGAGAGGAAGGACAGGAGGCAACCAATGGATCTCTCTCTCTCTCTCTCATTCTCTCTGATCTGTATGTCTGCCCTTATGCTAGTTCCACAGTTTTGATAACTAGCTTTGTAGTCTCTCTCCCTTTCTCCCTCCCCCGTCCCTCCCCCCCCCTCTTTCTCTCTTTTTCTCAAATCAATAAGCATATCCTCTGGTGAGGATTATAAAAAGATGCAACATTTGACAAAGTTGATGGAAGATATACTAAAGAAAGTTTGAATCTCAAGTAAACCCACTGACAAATGAGGATAGAAGAGTTAGAAGTTAGTAACTAATGAGAATAATCAATGAGAAAATAATATGCTAAGTGTCTCAAAAATGATAATTATTTTATTATCAAAGACAATGGGGGGGGATAACACTCTTAAATGGTCTGCAAAAATGTCCTTCATTACAATTGCATTATTACTTAAAAATTATCCAATCATATAATTAGGATAAAAATGTATGCCAAAAACAATCAACATGATACGTTCTTTGTTCATTCTAAAACTCAGTACATATTTTTCAATTACAACTTAAGCTTACTTCCAGAATCTAATTTTATATTCCCAGATAAAAATCTCAATTTCACTCCCCCTGGCTTAAGAGTAGTCTTTCCCAGTATCAAATTTCCTCCTGCCATAATTCCGAAACAGAACTACTTATGTTCCTGAATACAGTACAGTGCCAGGCGACTACAATGAGTTCACTCCGAAGTCCACAATGGGGCGGAGAAGGGGTGGGGGATTGAAAGAGGGAGAGGTCACCTCAGGCTGCTTATGTTTCCGGTTTAGAGCTTTCCAGGTAGCTGTGGCTGCCACTTTTCAGGAAGTTCATTTACTAGAGGAAATGTTTTCCTTCTGTCACCTTTTAAACCATTATTCTGAATGCAATTTATTACCCAAAAGAAACACTAGTTTAAAAAAAAAAAAAGTCTTGTTGCCGGGGCCGGTGTGACTAAACTGGTGGGCGCCGTCCTGTGCGGCAGAGGGTTACCGGTTTGGTTCCTGGTCAGGGCACATGCCCAGGTTGTGGGCTCCTTCCATAGTGGGGGGCATGCAGGAGGCAGCCAATTAATGTTTTGCCCTCACATCGATGTTTCTCTCCTTTCCTCTCTAAAAATCACAAAAACTAGTCTTAAAAAAAAAGGTTTGTTACCGATTCTCAAATTCTAGCAAAAAGTGGGTCGATCCCCTCGAATTGGGACTCCCGTTCTCGCCCACCCCGCTGGAAGCCAGCCAACAAGAAGGCAGAGAAAAAAAGAGACAGTTGTTTAGGCCCAAGACCCGAGATCACCCATCCTATCACCATAGGGAGCATGTGAAAACTTTACAGTTCATCATACAGTACTGCCGTAGTTTTCTTATTTTGATGTTGAAAAAGTTCAGAAACAACTAAATACAAAGATGCACTGAAGTATGAAAATACAAATGTTTAAATAAATTCCTAATTTCATTAGCCTCACATCACTGCCCTCTATTAGCAATGAAATGTAATGAAACTAACCCCTGAAAACTGCGTACAGGTTTCTCACCAGAGCAGAGTGTCATTAATAGTTAACCAGCCACTGAACAGAACAAAGGCGCTCCTACCCTGGCTGTGGGGGAGACAGCAAAGTGACACAAGTTCTTAGATAACCGAGCTGCTGTTACACTCAGGGTTAGATCCAACGCTCTGCTCATCAGGAGGCCAAGTTTTAAAGCTATCTCTGTTTAACACTTACGAAACAAATGCCACTTGTGTATTTTCTGAAACAATATATGAATTTTAGAAATCACATCACAGAATATTCAGCAAAGGGAAGTATCTTAACAATTCTAACTTAAGATGATTTTTCATACTAGATGTTAATATACAATTGAAATACTTGGCTCTCTACTATTGTGACTGACAATTTCATGAATTAAGACGTTTTAATTTAATGTATAATTCTGGCATATAAAAGACTGAGTTCGCCCTAACTGGTTTGGGTCAGTGGATAGAGTGTCGGCCTGTGGACTGAAGGGTCCCAGGTTCGATTCCGGTCAAGGGCATGTACCTTTGGTTGCGGGTACATCCCCAGTTGGGGTTGTGCAGGAGGCAGCTGATCGATGATTCTCTCTCATCGATGTTTCTAACTCTCTATCCTTCTCCCTTCCTCTCTGTAAAAAAAATCAATAAAGTATATTAAAAAAAGGAAAAAAAAAAAAGACTGAGTTCACCTAGGCCAGTGGTTCTCAACCTTCCTAATGCCGCGACCCTTTAATACAGTTCCTCATGTTGTGGTGATCCCCAATTTCATTGTTACAAATTGAACATAATTAAAGCATAGTGATTAATCACAAAAACAATATGTAATTATATATGTGTTTTCCGATGGTCTTAGGCGACCCCGTGAAAGGGTCATTCGGCCCCCCCCCAAAGGGGTCGCGACCCACAGGTTGAGAACCGCTGACCTAGGCAATGAATAAATGCCTCCTTTCCATTTAGTAAGCCAAGGCCCACCACTCCACCATCTTAAAAGAAACTTCAGTATGTTAAGAGGTGGCAAAATTATTATGCAAGGTTTACTCACACGTATAACAATCCATAGCAAAATATGTGGGTATAAAGAGGAATTAATGTCCCTAATTCCCACTTCACATTAAATTTCAAACTGAAGAATTGAAACTGATGTGATATACTCCAATTTTTCCACCCTTCTACATTCCCTCAGTCTAACAGGTACTAAGCTAGGTGATACGTGAGCAAGGGGAAGAGTGTCACAAAGATATTTAAGACAAAATCCCTTCGCTCAGAGAGTTCACTTTAACATTTAGCTTGAAACATTAAGTCCTTTAGATGAATGAGTTCGTTTAATCTTCACAACAACTGGAGAAAATGGGCATTTAATTTCCGTTTCACATGTGCAGAAACTGAAGGTTTGAAAGTTTAAGAAATTTGCTCAAGGTTCCAGAGCTAAACAATTCCATTTACAATTGCATTTTTTTAAGTAAAATAAAATAGGAATAAATTTATTTGGTTAGGAATAAATTTAACCAAAGTGAGAGACTTACACAATTGCAAGAAATTAAAGAGCTAAATAAATGGAAAGACATCTGTGCTTATGGATTGGAAGACTTACTATAATTAAGATGGCAATACTCCCCCCACCAAACTGCCTTTTTTGTAGAAATGGGCAACTGCCCTAAAATTCATATGGAAATGCAAGGGACCCTGAGTAGCCAAAACAAAAGAACAAAGTTAGAGGACTCACACATCTCAATTTCAAAACTTCTAAAAGCTAGTTACCAAAACCGTGTGGAACTGGCATAAGGACAGACATACAGATCAACAGAATAGAATTTGAGTCCATAAGCTCACATTGCAATCAACTGATTTTCAACAAGAGTGCCAAAGCCATTCAATGAGAAAAGATCAATCTCTCAAAATATGGTGCTAAATAACTACATATACATTAGTTATGTGCAAACAAGCACCAAATACAAAAATTAACCCAAATGGATCAAAAACCTAACTATAAAGGTTAAAATTATAACTCTTGAAAGGAAATATGGCTATAAATCTTTATGATTTTGGATTACACTTGAGTTCCTTAAATATAAAACCAAAAGCACAAGGAACAAAAGAATAGATAAACTGAACATCATAAGCCGGAACCGGTTTGGCTCAGTGGATAGAGCATCGGCCTGCAGACTGAAAGGTCCCAGGTTCGATACCGGTCAAGGGCATGTGCCTGGGTTGCGGGCACATCCCCAGTGGGAGATGTGCAGGAGGCAGCTGGTCGATGTTTCTCTCTCATCGATGTTTCTAACTCTCTATCTCTCTCCCTTCCTCTCTGTAAAAAATCAGTAAAATATATTTTAAAAAAAGAATTTAAAACTTTTGTACATTAAAGGATACTGTCAAGCATATAAGCATAACCAATGGACATAAGACACTGGGGGATAGGGGAGGCTAGGGGACTGTCTAGGGCGGGGGGGAAAAATGGACACATATGTAATACCCTTTGTAATAAAAAAGTTAAAAAAAAAAGGGTACTGTCAAGAAAAAAGACAAACCACAAAATGGGAGTAAATATTTGCAAAACCATCTGATAAAGGACTAGCATCCAGAGTATATAAATAACTTTTACAACTTGAGTAAAATACCCAACAACCGAATTTAGAAATGAGCAAAGGATTTAAACAGATATTTCTCCAACGAAATACAAATGGCCATGAAAAGATACTCCTGCACATGAAATGATACTCAACATTATGTTACTAGGGGCCCACTGTCTGAATTCATGCACCTTGGAAGGAACTGTGGGCCCCAAGGCTGCGGTGGGCAAAAGAGCTGGTCTTGTCCCATCCTCCGCACTCCCGCCCAGCCCCTCCCACCGCAGCCCTTGGTCCCGTCTGCCGGCAGCCCTGCTCATACCCACTGATGACACAGAGAGATTGGGGCCGGCGCCAGCAGCAGGAGTGAGCGGGGCTGGTGTTGTCAGCAGGTATGAACAGTAGCTGCTGCTCCGATCGCCTCTCAGGAGCAGGGGGAGGTAGAGAAGCCCTCAGGGTGATTGGGTCTGGCAGCCGCAGCTCACACTCGCTGTCGGCAACAAGCAATCAGGACCGGTGCCGGGTGCCGTCAGCGGGTCTGAGCAGCATCTCTGGCGCTGGCTGTGGGTGCTAGCAGAACCAAAGTAGCTCTGGCGTCAACTGGAAGTATGAACAGCGGATGTGAGTGGTGGGAGCTGCCAGCCCCAATCACCCCTCAGGAGCAGGGGAAGGTGGAGAAGCCCGGGGGGCAACTGGGGCCAGCAGCCGACACTTGTACCCACTGACCGCCCCCCGCCACTTGTACCCACTGATGGCCCCGAGTGATCAGGGCTGGTGCCAGGAGCCGGCAGTGGGTGCAAGCGGTGGTTCAGGCCGCAGCAGCGGGTGTTAGCGGTAGCTCTGGTGCCAGCAGGGGGTGTGAACGGCAGTTCTGGTGCCAGCAGTAGATGTGGGCGGCAGCTCTGGCGCCGGCCGTGGGTACAAGCGGGGCCGGTGCTGGCAGCATGTGCGAGCGCTGGGTAGGACTGTGGCGCCAGAGAGCAAAGAATTTTCAGTAACCACCAGAGGCTCACCTCTATGACAGCGACAGGTGCCCCATCTTGGTATGGCGCCCCCCGCTCACCTGCTCCACGATCCCACCACAGCCAGCACCCACCATGTTCTACACTCTGCCACCTGCTGCCAATGCCTGCCATGTTTCATGCACACCCCCTGGTGGTCTGCGCATGTCATAGCGACCGGTTGTTCAATTGTTCCGCCATTCAGTCTATTTGCATTTTAGGGTTTTATATATAAAGACTAGAGGCCCAGTGCACAAAAATTTGTGCCCTGGGGGGTAGGGGGTCCCTCAACCCGACCTGTGCCCTCTCACAGTCTGGGACCCCTCGGGGGGTGACCATCTGCCGGCTGAGGCCTGCTCCCCAGGGGGATTGGGCCTACGA
>NW_006299390.1:2492845-2493386 GCF_000327345.1 Myotis davidii | reverse complement strand
GGCACTGGCCCCACTCACCCCCGCTGACGGTGCCGAGCGATCAGGATTAGCACCTGGCGCTGGCAGCAGGTGCGAGTGGTAGCTCCAGTGCCAGCTGCGGGTATGAGCGGGGCTGGTGCTGACAGTGGGGTGGGAGGATGCTCCAGCAGTGGGTGCAAGCGGAGCCATGGACAGCAGCTGGTGCAAGAGGTGGCTGCTGGCCCAGATTACCCCTCAGGAGCAGGGGAAGGTGGAGAAGCCCGGGGGGCAACTGGGGCCAGCAGCCGACACTTGTACCCACTGATGGCCCCGAGTGATCAGGGCTGGTGCCAGGAGCCGGCAGTGGGTGCAAGCGGTGGTTCAGGCCGCAGCAGCGGGTGTTAGCGGTAGCTCTGGTGCCAGCAGGGGGTGTGAACGGCAGTTCTGGTGCCAGCAGTAGATGTGGGCGGCAGCTCTGGCGCCGGCCGTGGGTACAAGCGGGGCCGGTGCTGGCAGCATGTGCGAGCGCTGGGTAGGACTGTGGCGCCAGAGAGCAAAGAATTTTCAGTAACCACCAGAGGGG
>NW_006299390.1:2477882-2492228 GCF_000327345.1 Myotis davidii | reverse complement strand
GCAGGCTGGGGGTCCCCACTGGGGTGCCTGGCCAGTCTGAATGAGGGGCTGAGGGCTGTTTTCAGGCTGGTGGGCGACTGAAGCTCCCAGCCTTTTGTTTGTTTGTTTGTTTTATTCTGGGATTTATTTACCTTCTATAGCTGTCACTGGTGCTGAGAGCCGGCTCCAGCTCTGAGGCCATTGCCGCCATCTTGGTTGGCAGTTAATTTGCATACCTTGCTGATTAGCCAATGGGAAGGGTAGCGAAGTTACGGTTAATTACCATGTTTCTCTATTATTAGATGGGACTAGGGGAATGAAAATCAAAACAATGAAATACCACTTTTTACCTACCAGGATGGCTATAATCAAAAGTACATTAACAAGTGCTGCCAAGGATATCGAGGATTTTGAACCTTCATGCATTGCTGGTGGAAATGTCAAATGGTGCCACTGCTTTGGAAAACAGTCTGGCAGTTCTTGGGTGATGAAAATGTTTGTTTCCTTTTAGGATGATGAAAATGTTCAGGAACTGAAAATGGGGATGTTTTTACAACATTATAAATATGCTAAAAGCCACTGAATTGTACACTTTAAGATGGGTAAACTGGTGACTTAAGTGATTTTTATTTCCATTAAAAATAAAAATAAAAAAGATTCCAGAGCTAGACAGTGGCTGAGCCAGGATGAGAACCCAGGCAGTCCAGCTTCCAAAGCCTAGCTCCACAGCTATGCTGCAAAGCCTGCAAGGAAGAAGTAATCAGTCCACCTGGAGAAAGGAAATGGTCAGAGAAAGTATTTGGGCTTGGTTACAAGGATTAGGAGGACTTTGCCAAGTGAAGAAATGCCCCATTCCAAACAAGAAAATGGCACAAGCTATAGAGAACACTATCATGTGAGCCACCCAAGCTGTTTTGGTGACTGGCAGGAATGAGGTAGGTATCAAAAGAAAAGGAAGCCAGAGATATAGGCAGGGTCTGTTCCTGGAGCATCTACATGCCACACAAGTCCTGGTTTACAGAGTAGAAATATGACCAACTGTACAGCCAAAGCTGAAATAAGAGATTCAGCAGGTGATTGGAATTTAAAAGCAAATTTTTTTAAATGTTTTATCATGCTGAGGAGGAAATATTAAACTTCATGGAGCTATTTATAAGGCTCATTAATTCTCCACAATTCATTTTGTGTCTGTACACCCACACAGTATTTATCCCCTCAGGAACTTTGCCAATTATCACTTCTTTCATTTATAAATCCTAAAAGTCTCATTTCAAGCATCAGTCATCCCTTATTTCTATAAAAATCTCTAACAGCAGCAAGCAATAGTAAAGTCTACTTTCAAGGCTTTGTTGCTTTATAAAATGTTATGAAAGTACAGCAAACACTTTAGCAAAAAGTGACTAAAGCTACTTTATTCTTGTCTTGCTGTCTGTGAATTTTCCCACCAATTACATAAACATGAAATGTGAACTAGTTCTCCATTTAATATGCAACAATCAAAATATAATAATATGCAACAATCAACATACAAGGCCTTAAACATAGCAAGGACATACAAAAAATATCTTAGCTTTCTTTGTTATATCAAAGTGATCTTGAATCAATACTCCAGAGCACAAGTTCTTTATCCATATCATCTTTAAACATGAATTAAGTTGCTGGTTTCTGGTCACTTAGAAAACATTTTAAGCATGAAATAATGCCAAAAGATTAAGACATTAGGAATAATAATAATTCTATTTGTAATAAATAGCAACAACAATAATAACAATAACAGCTAACATTTCATACCAATTACAATGTGTCAGGCATTCTGCTATTTGCTTTATATATAACTCTCTTAATACTCCCATATCCCTATAAGATAAATACTATTATTATCATCATTTTATAGACAGAAAAACTGAGGTACAGAGAGGCTACACAACTTGCCATGATTCATAGAACCACTATGGTAAAAAGGGAATCTGAACTCAGACAGCCTATGCATAGGGTCTGGGCCATCAACCATTATGATCTATGCATGTCTGATTTCAATTTTTTTTTAAGAGAGGGGTTGGGGGATAGAGAGAGATAAACACTGATTTGTTGTTCCACCTATTTATGCATTCACTGGTTGATTCTTGTATGTGCCCTGACCAGGGATCGAACGAACCCACAACCTTGGCATTTGGAGATAATGCTCTAACCAACTGAGCTACCTGGCCAGGACTATGGGTGTCTGATTTAGAATGCTCTCAAATTTTTCCATAAATAAAGAACTTAAACACTCATTTATATTAGTATTTATAAAAGTTATAATACAATCCTACAAATTGAGTCCTATTCAGACTTCATGTTTATAATATTGCTGTCCCCTCTCCCTAAAAATATCTTTCTTCCTCTCTATCAACCTTAAAACAAATATTTATTACACCTATACACTGCGCTGAGTGCTTGGGGGAGGAGAGGAATCAAAAGTCATTAACTTAAAAAGAAAGTCATTAACTTACATTAAGCGTCTAGAGAAAATGAAATTATTTTGCTATAGCTGACTACATTTTACAGAATAAGTTAGGTGCCGGACTGGTACTGAGAAATTTGGGCATGCTAAGAAAATCTCAGGATGTGTCTCTTGTACTTAATTTTCATCTTCCTACCAAAGGCCATTTGTACTGATTCAGAGACATACTATATCACTATCTTGAGGTGATAATGCGAAAAAGTCCCAGAGGTAATTCTGATGTACAAGCCAGTATTGAGAATCACTGGTTTTACACTTGGCCCCTGTTCTCCCAATATAACTAAAATGACAATATTTCAAACACATAATTCATTTCACAAGCACAATTAATTAGCCAATCATGCCAAATAATATTCTATTTATTGACTTCAATATAGGGAATATTAGATAGTTACAATCCAGTAATTCCACTTCTTTCAAATCTAAGCCAGAAAAACATTCACATGTGTCCTAGGAGAATCACACAAAGATGCTCATCACAATGCTGTATGCAACAGCAAATAATGGATAACAACCCAACAGTTAAATCAACTATGGTAATTCATAATACACATTTTTTTAAATATATTTTATTGATTTTTTACAGAGAGAAAGGGAGAGGGATAGAGAGTTAGAAACATCGATGAGAGAGAAACATGGATCAGCTGCCTCCTGCACATTCCCACCGGGGATGTGCCCGCAACATGCCCTTGACCGGAATCGAACCTGGGACCCTTGAGTCCACAGGCCAACGCTCTATCCGCTGAGCCAAACCAGGTAGGGCAATAATACACAACATTTGAAACGAATGAGGTAGATCTATCTACATATTCTGACTGATCTCCAAAACTAAGAAAAAACTGCAACTTGCATTATCCACACAATATACTATTTTTGTTATATACATTTTCATAGGTACATTCACATATATATACATATATACAGAGACACACACACATAAGTAAAAAATAAAGTTGGGGGGGGGGGGGGAAACTCCAAAATAACTGGAAAGAGGTCTTCCTTATTTCTGGAGATAGGGTATGGAATGAAGAATGGTAGTCAGGGGGGATTTACCTTTATATGCACCTATATTTTTTATAGGTGTTACTTGTGTAATTAAAAGTAATTTTCTTAAATAAAGTTAAGTGTTACCAAAGGACACGCCATTTAAAACAAATCCCTTTTGTGGTTAAGCAGCTTTCAAATGCAAAAAGACTGCCATCACACCATTTTATAAATAGCCTCTAAAATGCCAATTTTCACTTTCAAATAAAATTCACAGTTTAATCAAGGTCAACGCAATGTTCTGTTGGAATTTTGAGAGGGTTATACAGAAAAAGGGAAAAAAAGAATAGCTAAGTTCTTCTGACACTGTTCTATCATAAGAAAGGGAATGTAAGGGAGGTTGTAAAACTGGCATTTAAAACTAGCTTTAAAAACTAAATTCAGTCTGCCCCTTTCAATTGCATCATGAGTAGGCTCTTAGAACAAAATTAAATAGTTGAAATAAACTGGTGGACTTGGGAAAAAAACACCTATAGGTATTAATTTAGCAGCCCCAAAGTGATTAAGTCTCAACTAATGGATGGAGTGTGCTTAATAAAGATAGGCAAATGCTGTAGAAAGAGAATCCCATAGGTGGAGTTTAAGATAAAAATTACATTTTGTAAATAGTGCGTGCCATCAGAATATTAGGGTTCTTTCATCAGATCCTACAGAGGAGAAAGACATGTACTCAAGAAACTAGCATCAGCCCTGGCAAGTAACTCCGTTTGTTAAGAGTGTCATCCTGAAATGCCAAGGTTATGGGGTTTGATCTCTGGTCAGGGCACATACAAGAAGTGACCAATGAATTATATATAAATATGTGTAACAACAGAGCGATCTCTCTCTCTCTCTCTCTCTCTCTCTCTCTCTCTCTCTTCATCCCCCTCTCTTCTTCCCTACCCTCTCTCTAAAAAAAAGTCAATAAATAAAAACTTTTTTAAATCATTTAAAAAGAATCAACCAATGAATCCATATGTAAGTAAAACAACAAATCAGTGTTTCTCTCCCTTCCTCCCTCTCTTTTATTTCAATTTTTTTTTAATTTTTAAAGAATCTAGCATCAAATGCCAGGGCAATTACATAGCAAGAAACACTTCCCACAAAAGAACCACAACAATAAAGAGGTAAGTATAAAATGGCTCAAGAAATCAGAACTTTCAGAAATTCTAGTCTTGCTTAAAAAAAAAAAAAAAAAACTTCCTTCCAGTCATATCATTAACTATTTTAATAACAAAATGATCTCTCGATTTATACTGAAATATACAAGCCTTTAACTCATCTGAAGTACCCAACATTTTCTTTTTCTAAGACTAACTGCCTAAAATTTGGACTGAGACTACAAGAACTTGGTGGGGGGAGGGGAGTTATTTGAACTGATATTCTATTGAGTTAGAGAGTCGGGTCCCATTGTATTCTTCTTTAAACTTACATTCATATTTCATGCATTGTGTATAATATATATTTCATAATTTTAAAATATATTTTAAACCAGAAGAATAATTGAGAGAGGTGCCAGGGCAAAAATGGAACACTGTTTATGCTAACATGATTTCCAATACTCTCACCACATGGTCTCTTCATTTCCTCCTCTAAACTACAGGTAAACCTCAGCTACCAGGACTTTAAGGAATGAGTGATTCTGGACAGTCAAGTATGTGTTCATGACAGTTGAAAGATGACTGGCCTCAAGCATTCATACTTGAAGAGAAAGTAATGTAAGCATAATATGAAGTTTCTTGGCTACTTCAATTTTCTCAGGAAATCTGAACGGTAGCTGAAGGTCTGCTTCTGTACAAAGGACTCCAGATAAGGACTTTTTTTTGCTTGGTATTAGCTTTCTGTTTGTCCCTTAGTCAGCCATGTCTCTATATTGAGCACAACCAACTCATTCTAACCAGCTAAGGAAATTATAAACAGATAGTTTCCTACACTGTACATACAGTTTTCCTTAAACTATAACACTTGAATGAGTCTTACATCAAGGTTTATATATAGAGTTCTAGTCCTGCCCGGCCAGTGTTGCTCAGTAGTTGATCATCAACCTATGAACCAGGAGGTCACGGTTCAATTCCAGGTAAGGGCACATGCCTGGGTTGCAGGCTCGATCCCCCATGGGGGGAGCAGGAGGCAGCGGATCAATGTTATGCTCTCACATCTTTCAAATTAATGTTTCTCTCTCCCTCTTCCTTCCTCACTCTCTAAAAATCAATTAAAAAAAACACACACATTGTTTTAAAGAGTTCCTGTGGTCTTCTCATCAGAGACTGTGGTGAAGAGATATTCATACTGAAATTTTCTTCCTCTGAAGGCTCCTATTGCTTGTGAAATTTGAAACAAGAGAAATGCTATGCTTGTATCTTTGTTCATTTTTAAATTCCTTCTTACTATGGCTGATGACAATAGTTCTGTCTTTCAGCAAATTATTACTTTTTAAAAACTTAGTGCTGTTAATAATCTTAAATAATTCTTCCCTAATTCCAGACCTACACTGTCCAGTACAGTAGTCACTAGTCATATTCAGCTCCTTAGCACTTGAAACGGGCATTCCAGAGACAGGGCTAGAACAAAATTAGAATGAAAAATACTTCATTAATATTTTCATACAGATTATATTTTTATAGGCTACTATCTTTTATATACTGAGCTAAGTATATTATTATATTTATGAGATATTCAGCTGTAAAAAAAGAATGAAATTCTGACACATGCTACAACATGAATGAACCTTGAAAACATCCTATGTGAAATAAACCAGACACAAAAGGATAAATATTGTCTAATTCCACTTACATGAAGTACCTAGAATAAGCAAGTTGATAAAGACAAAACAGAACAGAGGTTACCAGGGGCTGTGGGAAGGGCAAATGGGAGTCACAGTTCAGGTTCTAAGGTGAAGGAGCCTTCCTAAAGTAGTGAGAGACTGCAAAAATTACCTCAAATCTTCACTATCCTATATAATAAAAGCCTGATATGCTAAGTGTCTGGTTGTCTGGTCGTCCGTTCAACCAAAGAAAACGTAATATGCTAATGATATGCTAAGGCTGCTCAACTGCTCGCTATGACATGCACTGACCACCAGGGGGCAGACAATCCGACCAGTAGGTTAGCTTGCTGCTGGGGTCCGGCCAATTGGGACTGAGAGAGACAGGCCAGACCCGCCCTGGAGCCCTCCCTAAGTCTCTCCCTGGCTGGCCAAACCTCCCGAGTCTCTCCCTGGCCCCAAATGCTTATCAGTGGGGTTCCTCAGCCTGGCCTGCGCCCTCTCACAGTCCAGGACCCCTCAGGGGATGTCGGAAAGCCGGTTTCAGCCCGATCCCACAGGCCAGGCCGAGGGACCCCACTGGTGCACAAAATTTGTGCAGAGGGCCTATAGTATACAGATAAACACTGCTAATAAATCACCTCTAAGGAACACTACCCAATTTAACCACACAAGGAGAAAAGTCAAGTATATCAGGCTTAAAAGACAAATCTTATTTTTTCTTACTAAAGAATGAATCTGAAGATGACAAGAACACTCTATACCTCAGTCATTTCTGACAACCATTCCACAAGTGCTTTTGAACAAGCATCTTCAACACATTCTACCGAGCACAATAAGCTGTGTGCTGAGAGCACTTCCCTGTATAAAAGAAACAATTTCACAAAAGTATCATAGTACGCAGAAAGCAAACAAATTGACGGTTTTTCTTATTTAGAACATTCAGTCCTCTAAATTTACCAAGGATTTCAAATCTCAATTTATAACCACCCCACTTCTAAAAGAGATTCATTTAGTTTTGTCTCATATTTCTTGTCGATGAAACAGTTTTGTACTTCTGAACATAAAAGAGGGTATGTTATAACAAATGACTTCCAATTAGTTTGTGAGTCTTCAAAAGACTGATTCCACATGTATCAAGCATATTTACTAAAAATCAAGCACCCAATAAATATAAGAGAGGAATCACAGGGAAACAAGAGAGAGGGAAAAAATATGCAAGTCCAATGGCATTACAAGAAGTAAAAAAATCTAGTCTCAGGAAGCCAAAGGAGAAGCACATCATAGTCATTCTGTATTTAAACATTTAAGGAAGGCTTCTGAGGTTATTCCCTGATGCAGAAGAATAGTAATAGCCACTAACGCTGATATTGAGCTCACTGTATGCTACCTGCTGTGGAGGCTTTCCACTTATTAACTCACTTAATCCAAACCCCTCCATGGCGTCAGTATTGTCATTATCACCCCTTGTTCTTTGATAAGAAAACAGAGGCACAGAAAGTTAAATAATGTTCCCTGAGGTCGCACAGTCCTTGGCTGTGCACTCCTAGAAAAGGCTGGGCATTCTTTGAGCACCTATATTTGGCCTAGGGATGTAAACGTAAATAAAAGGACATAGACTAATACAGGAAACAGCAACATACTCAACTCTCTAATGCAAGCTGAACAGTGTAAAAATGAAGTAAGTCCAGTATACAATGGCAGGAGAAGGGACTCAGCAGCTAACAGTGAGGCAGGGTGGTAGTTACTCTGAGCAACAGTTATCCAGGCAGAGAATAACATTCTAGGAAGAGGAAATACCACAGCAATATGCAAAGATGTGAAAACATAAGGCTGTTCAGGAAATTGGGGGGTGGGGCGCGGACTCTTTTTGACCACTTTATATTCATGGAAGACACTTTTGCATGCTAGCATTTTTGGCAGAATGTTTCAGGGAACGAAAAAGCTAAAAAGCCCATTACACAAGTAAGAACAAAATTCAATCCATTATACTGCAATAGGATACTGTGCTCGGCATAAGCTGCCAACTCCCAGCCTAGAAGAGGTGGCCCTTGTCCACCTGACTCCACACCAGCCCAGCAGGAGAGAGGGGAGGCACAGGCCCATCCCGAACATAGCCTGTTTCCTCCTGGGGGCCTTCACCTGGCCTCCATCACCCTGATCTCTCGCCTAGAGAACCAGCAACAGTACCTTTCAGCTTGAACAGCTTACCCACCTTCCGTATCACCAGCCCAGTCTGCAAAAGGGCTGTTCTTGCCCTAATTGGACAGGCTGCCCAAGGACAGGACTTCTCCCGCAGGCCGTGGGAACAGGGGCCCACTATGCTCATGTCCTCACAGTCTCCCTTTCCCATTCTTAAGACTGATCAGAGGGTTCCTGAACGAAAGCCGGATACTTCCCAAGTAAAGTTCAAGTTCCCCATAACTCTCCATTTCAACTAAAGGCTTCATCTGTCTCAATGGTCTGAAGAACATTTTTTCCACCTACATACTTTTTATAAATGATGTATCTCCCGTATAGCTCACAGATAGGATTCAGGATAAAACTTCTATTTTAAGAATTTCACAGTTTATTAACCTTTTTGAAAAAAATGCATTGGTGAGTTAACTTTTCAGAAATTAAGAATAAAGGATAATAAGCTAAAGTCAATTGCTGTCTGGATGAAACTCTATATTCATCACAGCAAAGTTGCACATTTGTTGTTTACAACTCTTTAACTCAAACACTACCACTTTCTTCTATCATATCCCTAACTTTGAACAAAACCTCACCTGTCCCTCTGCCCACAACCCAAAACATACTCCCACAGTTTCTGCCCGGGAGATAGTCTGGTGATAGTTTGCTAAAGAATCACAGATTTTTAGAGTTGAAGGAGACCACAGAGGTTATCTGATCCTGTCCATCACATCTATATTTACAAAGATCTATCTTTCCTTACCTTCTTCCTGCACAGCCCTTGATGGCAAGGTCCTCCTCAAACACAATAAATGCCCTTGATTCAGCAGGCACTCAATGAAAGTTGCTATAAAGATTAATGGGTAATTCTCAGTCACCATTCTTCCTATATTCCATAGCATCTGACACACACCATTCTCCTCTGGCTCTTATTCCTCCTTTCACGTCTTCTCTCTATAATCTCCGAATCCTAAAACTTCATGGAAAGTAAAAAAACATGGCACCCAGCACTGGACTGAGAGTCCTAAAGCCTGGGTCCACTCTCAAGCCCCTGTTAGCTTTGTAAACTGTGGAAATATGCTGAAACCTGTTTAAGCCTGTTTTCTGACCTTTAAAAGTTGAGATTTGGTGCCATGATATTCTAAAGTTTTCCTATTTAACTAAATCATAATGTTTCTGATATTACCCTTTATTTCCTCAATTTTTAAGGCTGACCCAAAAACTTGAAACCTAAAAAAACACTACACCTAATATATTTACTTCTAGTTAAGAAAAATTAGCACGTTTTGATTACTGTAAAGAGGAGCTTTTTAAACTTTTGTTATACTGCACCATGGCACAAAGAGATATAACGGTCCCCTCATCCTACAAGTAGTATAACCCATTTTGATATAATGTTTTCCAAGAAGGTGAGTTGCCTAAATGACTTAGCTGAATATATTCATAAATTTCAGAATATGGCAGGATGAATGAACTGCATGCCCATCACGCAATCCTTCATATTAACATTTATTTCCACTGAGCTTTTTTTTAAAATTTTTTTTATTGATTTTTCACAGAGAGGAAGGGAGAGAGATAGAGAGTTAGAAACATCGATGAGAGAGAAACACCGATCAGCTGCCTCCTTCACACCTCCTACTGGGGATGTGCCCGCAACCAAGGTATATGCCGTTGGCCGGAATCAAACCCAGGACCCTTCAGTCCGCAGGCCGATGCTCTATCCACTGAGCCAAACCGGCTAGGGCTCCACTGAGCTTTTAAGAGTTTGTGTGTGGCAGAGAGTTTATTGTGAGACTTGCTGATAATAACCTGGAGCTCAGTTAGTAAACGCTTGCGTATCAACAGGCAGTGATGGGCCACAGGAAACTCGTGGTCTGGACCAACCCCTTTCCCACAAGATCTAACAATTCCTGGAACTCTCCTCAGAGAACAACTTCTGTTTGCTCTAGTTATAAGTGGAATACCTAGCCCACAACAAGGGGACATTTTTTAAAATATCCACAGTGTAGAATAATGTAGTGTTTGGGGAGAATCCTCTAAGTGAAGAGCTGGAGGAGGTGCAGGAATCCACTCCTCTCCAACACTCACACTTCCAAGGAAAGCCTGTATCACATTCCCCAAGGAATGAACTCAGGAGCAGATAACCTAAGCTACTCCCATCTGAATAAATCTTGGAATACTACACAAACATTTATACATATTTAAAATACTGCCCTAGCCAGTTTGGCTCAGTGGATGGAACATCGGCCTGTGGACTCAAGGGTCCTGGGTTTGGTTCCGGTCAAGGGCATGTACCTTGGTTGCGGGCACATACCCAGTGGGGAGTGTGCAGGAGGCAGCTGATCGATGTTTCTCTCTCATTGATGTTTCTAACCCTCTATCCTTCTCCCTTCCTCTCTGTAAAAAAAGCCACTTCTGATTGTTCAACACTGCTTTCTAAAAGCATGATCCTGCCGAGACCGGTTTGGCTCAGTGGATGGAGCGTTGGCCTGCGGACTGAAAGGTCCCAGGTTCGGTTCCGGTCAAGTGCGTGTACCTTGGTTGCGGGCACATCCCCAGTGGGGAGTGTGCAGGAGACAGCTGGTCGATGTTTCTCTCTCATCAATGTTTCTAACTCTCTATCTCTCTCTTTTCCTCTCCGTAAAAAATCAATAAAATATATAAAAAATAAATAATAATAATAAATAAATAAATAAAATACTTCAAAAGTAAAAATGATCACTTCTTCAAGGCACTAGGTATATGAGGATACCATCATAAAGGAAAGCCCTGGCCATTGTGGCTCAGTTGGCACTGAAAGGTCGCCAGTTTGATTCCAGGTCAGGGCACATACCCACGAGGTTTTGGGCTTGATATGCTCTAGAGCATGTGTGGGAGGCAACCAATCAATGGTTCTCTCTCACATCAATGTCTCTGTCTCTGTCTCTGTCTCTGTCTCTGTCTCTCTCTCTCTCTTCTTTCCTCTCTCTCTAAAAATCAATAAAAACATAATTTTTAAAAAGAAATAAGAGAAACTCTGTGTTTCAACCTAACTTAAATGTAAAAATTAAGAGACAAAAATATTAGAATACAAACTAATAGTAATCTTTTAAATGTGACTTTTATAGTTACATCTTACATCATTTCTAGGACAAGTTAATGTTTCAACACAAACAGAAATGTGACTATAAAATGTAACTAAGTTTTCAGGAATCGTTTATGAAAACAAAGGAACAGTCACAGGAAGAATGTGCTGTAACTTTTTCAAGTGCAACACTATTTTCAAGGTCAAAATACAATCGCGGTTGAGATGAATGCATGTATAAGCACCATATCGATGTAAAATTTTAAATGACCTTATTTTGTGGTGTGAAATACACAAGTGAAATATAATGGAAATAAAGAGGGGGAGCTCTTAGTTTGTACATTACTACATAAAATTTGTAAAGAAAGTATGACTGAAAGTATGTACTAAAAAAAATCCTCAAACTTAGAGCCAGAAAATTGAGATTTAAACTGACTCCTTAGTATTTGAGCCCTTAAAAAGCGGTCCTCAACCTGTGGGTCACGACCCCTTTGAGGTTCACAGGGGTCGCCTAAGACCATCGGAAAACACATATATAATTACATATTGTTTTTGTGATTAATCACTATGCTTTAATTATGTTCAACTTGTCAATGAAAATACATCCTGCATATCAGATTCATAACAGTAGCAAAATTACAGTTATGGAGTAGCAACGAAAAAAATAATTTTATGGTTGGGGGTCACCACAACATGAAGAACTGTATTAAAGGATCACGGCATTAGGAAGGTTGAGAACCACTGCCTTAAAGTAACTGTCTCATCTTCCATAAGTCTGTCTCCTCATCTATAAAGTGCTGTTAAATAATAACTTGATTCATTCAACTTAATGATTATGCAGGAAAATCAGACCACAAGAAAAGCTGGCAAGGACTGGGTGGTTAAGAGGAGGCAGCAAAGAAATACATGAAAAGTTCGTGAAGATTGTTCCAAACATTTTCACTGATAAAGACCAGTAAGAACCTGCTCTCTGTTTGGGGTCTTTCATGAATAGCTTAAAAAGTAACATTTCTGAGAAAATTAGAAGAGCTAATGATAAAAGTTTTCATTGTGACCTGAAAACATGAAATTTGCAATGGAAAACTTTGCAGTACAAACCCAAGAAAACATCCATATCAAAAGCACAAGTGAGGACAATGTTAACTTGTTTATTTTATTTCAATGGCACTGCTACTGTAGGAGTATCCCACAAAGATCAAGAGTCAATTGGACCTATTGTTCCAGTTAGCCAGATGTAACAAGGAGTTAACTGTGGCTCAGAAACTGGTTTCATCATCGTGAAAACATTCTGGCTCATAGTCCATGCATCAAACACAATAAACCCAAAGCTCCAACAACCCAGCTTGCCTATCCAGGTTATTCACCAGACCTGGCACTCAATGACTATTGGCCAATGCCAAAAATTGATTCTAACATCAAAGGATAAAAATGTATGACCAGTGAACATATTCAAGCCCTAAAGGTATAAAGACCTTGAGGTACAATGGCAGCATTGTTGGAGTAAATACACACCACTTAAATGCCAGATTCCTTTCTACTTGAGACTGGGAAGTGTGTTTATAAAGAAGTCTTTACTGTGACTACAAAAACTGCAAAGAAGTGCCACTTTACATTATTTTTGGAGCAAGGCAGGATATGCATGCATAATAAAGTAAATAAATTCCAAACATTTTCTTGCCCAAAAACTTGAGCCTGAGTTTTGTCTTAACCCTTCTTTTCTCATTAAGTAATATCCTAACCCTTAGTTAGATGACGAATAGAAAAACTGACAAACTAAAGAACCAAAATATTTGATCTAACTTTTCATTTTAGTATTGTGACTATACGAATCCTAAGACTAATGACATATAGAGCAATCCACTCTGGGCACTTGGGGCCTCTCTGGCCCCAGCCTACAGATCCTCAAAGACTATGCCACCTCCTTTCTAAAAGAAAAACTAAAAGCCTTCCTAAAGACAAATCAGAAAGTATAAGATTTTAAAACCAAACTACCAACACATACCTAAAGAAAATCCCTGACCCAACTGAAAATACAAAGTGTCACTCCAGTATAGACTCTACAAGTGTCTAGCCCAGCCGCGGGCAAACTACGGCCCACCGGATCCGGCCGTTTGAAATGAATAAAACTAAAAAAAAAAAAAGACAGTACGCTTTTATGTAATGATGTTTACTTTGAATTTATATTAGTTCACACAAACACTCCATCCATGCTTTTGTTCCGGCCCTCCGGTCCAGTTTAAGAACCCATTGTGGCCCTCGAGTCAAAAAGTTTGCCCACCCCTGGTCTAGACTATGGCAATAAATAACTCTTGCTCAAAATGCTTTAGGTCGTGTACCTGCTTTATGGATTCCTATGTTCCCTGGGATTCTAAAGCTGTAGATGGATAGAATATAAATTACAAAAAATCCTGCTGCCTATGACTTTATCACGGTATAGCAGTATACATAAAATCATGAAAAAGAATTAATACTTAGCTTATTCAGAGAAATAAAGTTTCTTCCAGATAAACAATGCTCTCTTCCCTATTCTTGTGTTATTTTAATTGTCTTTTGTATAATTTGGCAGAGAGTCAGTGCTAAATTACAAAAAAGATTATGTATACTGCAGAAAAGAAAAACTCGTTTACCATCTTAGGTTCAGTGACTGGGGCCTGCAAATCAAACTGATCAAGACAGATTAACAGAAGGAAAAAAAAAAGTTTACTCACACATACATCATGCATATACACAGGAAAACTGTGATAAGTAACTCAAAAAGGTTGGCAGAATGTCGGCCTTATATACCATCTTAACAAAGGTGATAAAGTACGGACAAACAGCGAACCAAAAAAGGGGGTT
>NW_006299390.1:2471505-2477856 GCF_000327345.1 Myotis davidii | reverse complement strand
TATAAACACTATTTTTTGTCCATTATCTCAGTAATCCAGAGTGGTGACCAGCCTTGGGGATTGTGGAACCAGGTCAGAGAAAATCTTTACTTAGTTATCTTTTTTTTTTTTTAAACAAACATATTTTTATTGATTTCAGAGAGGAAGGGTGAGGAAGAGAGATATAGAAACATGAAATATGAGAGAGAATCATTGATTGACTACCTCCTGCACACCCCACACTGGGGATGGAGCCCACACCTCGGGCATGTGCCCTGACCGAGAATCGAACTGTGACCTCCTGGTTAATAGGTCAACGCTCAACCACTGAGCCAGAGCAGCCGGGCTATCTGCAATCCATTTTAGTGTTGCATATATCTCTACCTTAAGTAGAGAACAACTTTTAAGGAGAAAATCAGGAACAAATGTCATAACTATCTCAGAACTAAAACACTATCACAGGAGCATTTATGTAAAACAAAATACCAGGAAGGGGGAGCTATGACTACAACACTGAAAACAGCAACATTTGAGCACAAACTTAGAACTTGATTATGAAAGTGCAAACTCACATTTACAATTCGGTCTCAAACCACCTTACTTCTGAAAAGGAAATACAATCATTTCCCTCTTATTTCACAACTCTACTCAGTGAATAAAGAGACTGGGTCTGACAGGTGCAATGGAACACAGCCCGGAAACACAAAGGCCTCACCTCAAAAGGTTTTCATTTAAGGGTCAGATTGTATAATGGCAAACAGATAACTACCTTAGAGGGAGAATTAGCCATAACTTCCCCAATAAGGATGGTGACTATGTGTAGTCAATTAAACTAATTCATTTAGTGCTATTTTAATAGAGCTAAACATGTGGATTTTATAATCAGAATATATACTCTATTGTTTATCATCAAAATAATAATCTAACAATAAAGTGGGATATGCCATGGTGAGTAAAAGTATGGGTTCTGGCTAACTGCCTAGACCAGTGATGGCGAACCTTTCGAGCTCGACGTGTCAGCATTTTGAAAAACCCTAACTTAACTCTGGTGCCGTGACATATATAGAAATTTGTTGATATTTGCAGCCATAGTAAAACAAAGACTTATATTTTTGATATTTTATATATTTAAATGCCATTTAAGAAAGAAAAATCAACCAAAATAATGAGTTCGCGTGTCACCCCTGACACGCGTGTCATAGGTTCGCCATCACTGTCCTAGTGTGTTGGTTGCTGCCATATTCAGGGACTTGCCGTGTCTGTTCTGGCCAGCCCTCCTAGGCTGAGCTTCCCTGGTAGGGCAGTCCATTTGTGATCCTGGCCTGGGCGGCTCCCCACTTACAGGAAACCCCACCATTTCAACAAGAGGAATTTAGGCTGCGTCATTTCCAGCTTCCTGCCCGGGCTGCCCGGGGATGGCTGGAGGCAGCCCCCTGGCCCAGTGGTGCTGGGGAGTGGGGGAGGGAGCTTTTCACGCCTGGAGTGTCTCACTCCTTGGGTGAAGCCAACCCTCCAGTGTGCCTTAGGGCTGCCCGTCTTGGCACAGAGGGCGGGCTCCTTCCTCTTGGGCCCCTGGAATGAGCTCCCCAAGAAGGTGTATCGTGAGCGCCTTGTGTTTTCCTGTTGCCTTGTTTTGGGGAGGTGGGGATCCCGGACTCAAAAAGGTGAGGCCCCTCTGTCACTTCCTGTCCCCATGCTATGAGGGGCCACTTGCAGTGGGCAGAGCTCATGCTGCAGCCTGACTCAGTCTCCTCACGACTCTCCCGGGGACTTTAATGAAGTCCTTTCGGGGAAGGGTTTGAGAATCAGCTTCTGGTTGGAGAGGCTCTTGTTACTCCTCAGCACCATGGGGCGAGGCAGAGAGCCAGCCACCCCTCCCGGGACAGGGCTTCCTGAGATGGGGGGGGTCTGGGCAGAGCACGGTGTCCTAGGAGAAGGCTCCCTGCCCCCACTCTCCAGTGGCACACAATGGCTGCTTTCTCCCCCGTGACCTTTCCACAGCAATATACATAAAACCATGAAAAAGAATTAATACTTAGCTTATTCAGAGAAATAAAGTTTCTTCCAGATAAACAATGCTCTCTTCCCTATTCTTGTGTTATTTTAATTGTCTTTTGTATAATTTGGCAGAGAGTCAGTGCTAAATTACAAAAAAGATTATGTATACTGCAGAAAAGAAAAACTCGTTTACCATCTTAGGTTCAGTGACTGGGGCCTGCAAATCAAACTGATCAAGACAGATTAACAGAAGGAAAAAAAAAAGTTTACTCACACATACATCATGCATATACACAGGAAAACTGTGATAAGTAACTCAAAAAGGTTGGCAGAATGTCGGCCTTATATACCATCTTAACAAAGGTGATAAAGTACGGACAAACAGCGAACCAAAGGAAAGGGGGTTTAGGGCTTCTGTGGGTGGGAGGTTGGAAGAATTTGTGAAAAGGTGACTACGATATGTACAGTGAAGAGTAATTGCTTAGTAGGTTTTTTTATTCAGGTAAGAGTCATTCTCCTCTTCCAGACATGTGAAAGGAAAAAGCTTATGTCCTGCTTTTAGACACAAAGTAAGAAAGCAGAGAGCTAGCCTGGCCAGTGTGGCTCAGTGGTTGAGTGACAACCTATGAACCAGGAGGCTGCGGTTCAATTCCGGTCAGGACACATGGTGGAGTTGTGGGTTCAATCCCCAGTAGGGGGTGTGCATGTGCCTTGACCTCCTGGTTAATAGGTCAACGCTCAACCACTGAGCCAGAGCAGCCCGGCTATCTGCAATCCATTTTAGTGTTGCATATATCTCTACCTTAAGTAGAGAACAACTTTTAAGGAGAAAATCAGGAACAAATGTCATAACTATCTCAGAACTAAAACACTATCACAGGAGCATTTATGCAATTTTGATATTTGCAACCATAGTAAAACAAAGACTTATATTTTTGATATTTATTTTATATATTTAAATGCCATTTAACAAAGAAAAATCAACCAAAAAAATGAGTTTGCATGTCACCTCTGACACGTGTGTCATAGGTTCGCCATCACTGACGTAAAAGTTACTTAGGGATTTAAACATGTTTGTGCTATTGTCCTTACAGATGCATTGTAATTACAGTTCCATCTGTGGCCAGCAGTATTTCCTCCAACAACTGCTAATAATAAATGACAGGGCTGCATGCACTGTTTAAGTCATTGTGGAAGAAGTTAGTAAATCAACTACAAAATCCTCTAAATAAAAGAAAGAATCAAGCACGTACACTGAGTTTCCTACACAAACTGCACCTGAAGTACCCAAAAAGATGATATGGGGAAGCTTCTCTACAAAATATGCCAGGAAATGAATAAAGAAAAGAAGAAATGATAAAATTACAGTAACAACATTTTGGAACACCTAATGAATTGACGCCTGTAGGCAATGGTCATCAGTGGCCGATAACATCACAAAAGAGATGATCAGACATTATACTCACTGAAAGATAAGAAAGTTAAACTTTCTTTCTGCCAAAAATTTAAAACTTTTTAAAACCTGAGTAAAAAGTGACAACATGTGAAACAGGAACTGTGGGTGTGGGAGGAGCTGCAGAGTGGAGAGTCATGTAAATGTGTTTCTTGAACTATTGTTATTAAAAAAATAATAAATTTTAAAAAGAAAAGAAAAATAATGCAAATACCAAAGCAGGCAAAGTAAAGAAACTAGGTATTTATAAATGAAAAGGGGGGGAAAATTGAAACAGCTAATAAATATAAAGGGGCAAAGTTTGAGCTATTTATAATCAAACAAAAGTAAATTAAAATAATGACTTACTTGTTTTAACTGCCCTGTCCGGAACTCACAAGAGTTTAATAACATGACTTTGGAAAGTATAAACTGGAAAAACCTTCCAAAGATCAATTTGGAAATGTTTCAAAATATACTTTAGCACTAGCCAGTTTGGCTCAGTGGATAGAGAATCATTGATTGGCTGCCTCCTGCATGCCCCCTACTGGGGACTGAGCCTGCAACCCAGGCATGTCAATGATTCTCTCATGATTGATGTTTCTATCTCTCTCTCTCCCTCTCCCTTCCTCTCTGAAATCAAATATATATATATATATATATTTATTTTAAATATCTGTTGATCCAGTAATCTGAAATCTAGAAGTTCATGTCCCAGAAATTTTATGCTCATTAAGTGTTTATTAAGGCATTAAATAAAACAGAAAAAAGAAAACCTGAGCCCTAGCTGGTTTGGCTCAGTGGATAGAGGGCTCAGCCTGTGGACTAAAGGGTCCCAGGTTCGATTCCGTCCAGGGCACATGCCTGGGTTGCTGACTCGATCCCCAGTAAGGGGCGTGCAGGAGGCAGCTGATTCTCTCTCATCATCACTGATGTTTCTATCTCCCTCTCCCTTCCTCTCTGAAATCAATAAAATATTTATGTTTTTTTAATAAAAAATACCTGAAAACAATCATAAATGTTCAACAATGTGAAACATTAAATAAACTATTTAAATTCAGTAAGATTTCACCAAATAATCATTCTCACAAAGAATATTCAGGAAAAAGGGAATACACTTTGGAATATATTGGAACCTTAAAAAAACACTCCTAACAAAATAGGGTATGTCAATTTTCTAATAAAGATGTATAAAGGAAACTAGAAAAATCAACACCAAAATATTATCAATCCCCAATTAGTGAAGTTGTGTTTTTCCCTTTAGACTCCTTTGTAAATTCACGTTTTCTTGCCATGAACATATATTACTTTTGCATCTGGAAAAATAACACACCACGCATGCCATAAGCTAAACTGACTAAACAGATTTTAAAAATATTAATCCTACCAAAACCCTGGGCAACTCATTTAAGCACTCTGGGCCTGTTTCTTCAGAGATAAAATTCACAAGCTGAACTTCTTGAGTGTTTTTGAAACTGAAATCATGCATGTAAAGTGTTATAGTAATTGGACCAGAATGAACATGCAACACGTGTTAATGCTCTTTATTCCTATTCACCCAGGGCTCATAGCAATGGCAAACAGAACCTACCAAGGAAGCAGGGGAAATCCAGATCCACAACTCTCATTTCAACCATTCACCTTTTATGCTTTAAATACTGGACTCCAGGATACTATTTCAATTAAAAAAAAAAGGTTCTGTCATTTTAAAGTTCTAAAACTACTTGACTGGATGGTCCCTAAAGTCCCTTGCAGTATTATGTCATTCTAAATATTACACATCTATATCTTCATCTCTTTCACAAGTTTAGAAATATTCTCAGTGGACACAAATGATTTATCAAGGTTAACTGTATTTGGCATGATTCTAATATACTACATAATAGACTGTTTTCATCCTAACCCATGTTCAAATTATGGATATGAGTCACTAAACATTTTCTGAAGTTACTTCTTATTTGATATCCTGAAACTCTGAGCCTTTTTAAAAAAATATATTTTATTGATTTTTTACAGAGAGGAGGGGAGAGGGATAGAGAGTTAGAAACATCGATGAGAGAGAAACATCGATTCAGCTGTTTCGTGAATACTCCCTACTGGGGATGTGCCCGAAACCAAGGTACATGCCCTTGACCAGAATCGAACCTGGGACCCTTCAGTCCGCAGGCCGACGCTCTATCCACTGAGCCACACCGGTTAGGGCTGAGCCTTTTTACACAAAGCAAAATGGTGCACTGAATGAAAAGACATCTTTTAGGTAACCTTAAAAATGTGCCTTTTAACTTGAAGGGAACGAGTTCTTTAAGCAGCAGAAACTACCTCTTAAATTACTGTTCAAAAAAGCCTGGGAGCCCTGGCTGGATGGCTCAGTTGATTGGAGTGTTGTCCACTCCACACCAAAAAGGGTGCAAGTTCGACTCTCAGTCAGGGCACATACCTAGGTTGTGGGTTGAATGCCCAGTCAGGGTTCGTACAGGAGGCAACGGATAGATGTTTCTCTCTCTGTTTCTTTCTCTCTCTCTCACTCTCTCTCTCAAATCAATTTTTTCAAAAACATATCCGCAGGTGAGGATTTAAGCAAACAAAAAAGGCCAGGGAAGTAGCATTAATTAAGAAAATATCGGTTTCCATGACCATCTTTCTAATCAAGATTCCTATTTTTTTTTTACTGATTTTTAAAGGAGGAAGGGAGATAGAGAGAGGAGGGAAGTTGGGATAAGAGGGAGAGAGAAAGAGAGAGACACTGATGTGAGAGAGGTAACATCGATTGGTTGCCTATTAAATGCGCTCTAACCAGGGATTGAACCCACAACCTGGGTATGTGCCCGGACCTGGAATCAAACCCATGACCTTCTGGTGGATGAGATAACAATGCTCCAACTGAGCCACACCGGCCAGGGCAATATTCCTTTTTGTTTATTTGGTTTTTGTATTGTTCATCC
>NW_006299390.1:2470827-2471466 GCF_000327345.1 Myotis davidii | reverse complement strand
CGGGGGGGGGGGGGGGCAATCGAAGTGAGAGAGATGCATTGACTGGTTGCTTCCTGCACATGTCCCAACTGGGGCTGCAGGGTGAACCCACAACCCAGGTACATGCCCTTGACTGGGAATCGAGCCCGAAACCCTTTAGTGGGCAGGCCAACGTTCTAACCTCTGAGAACACCAGCCAGGGCAAGATTCCTATTATTCTTTTTTTTTTTAAATAAGTCTTTATTATTGAGATTATTACAGTTGTTCCTCTTTTTTC
This sequence comes from Myotis davidii, assembly GCF_000327345.1. Classification (NCBI taxonomy): domain Eukaryota; kingdom Metazoa; phylum Chordata; class Mammalia; order Chiroptera; family Vespertilionidae; genus Myotis; species Myotis davidii. Next base: position 2,471,210 of record NW_006299390.1, on the reverse strand, counting down.
TCCCCATAGCTCCCCTCCAACCAGTTCCCACCCCACCTCATGCCTTCAACCCCCACATTGTCCTCGTCCATAGGCGTTCGACTTTTGTCCAGTCTCTTCCCGCACCCTCCACATCCCCTTTCCCCCCGAAAAAGGTCAGTCCACTCCCTTTCTATGCCCCTGATTCTATTATATTCACCAGTTTATTCTGTTCATCAGATTATTTATTCACTTGATTTTTAGATTCACTTGTTGATAGATATGTATTTGTTGTTCAGTTTTTATCTTTACCTTTTTCTTCTTCTTCCTCTTCTTAAAGAATACCCTTCAGCATTTAATATAATACTGGTTTGATGGTAGAACATGTAATTCCACAAAGATATAAAGTACATTAATGTTTACCA
>NW_006299390.1:2469214-2470277 GCF_000327345.1 Myotis davidii | reverse complement strand
CTCATTTACCTGAGGTGGACACTCTTGGTGCACCCCTTTGTGGTCTTTGTGCACAGTCTTGTTGTAGTTAAGCCTTGACTGTTGTGTTATCACTGGGAGAAATTAACCTCCAGACAAATTGGCTGTGAGGACCAATTGTGTCTGCAATGGGAGAACTGCTGTGCTGGAAACACCCTTATGGGCAGGACTTGCTTCAGTGGGGCTTTGGTGCTCACTGCGTCTGCCCCCTTATGGATCTGAAGAGTTGTGATCTGGTGTGGTCTCACTTTGACCATCTCTTGGATCTCCAAGAAGGTGCAAAGTCAACCACTGCCTGAGGCCACCCAGCAGGAGCTACAGAAAGATCTGCAGATTCCTCCTCTTTTTTGGAGGTTTGGAGGTGCCCAGATGAGACATAGCTGTGAAACAATGCAGTCTGCTGACCAGCCTTAGGCCTTCTTTTGAAAGCTCTGGGGTCTGACCCAGCTGCAGTTTGTTAGGTTAGGTTGCAAAAGGGCAGGCCATTCATATGCAAAAGCCTCTGCACACAGCTTGGTTGGGGTTGTAAATTGGTTGGGGCGTGATCTCAGGGAATCACGGATCCCTGCAAACAGCAATGGTTGCCTGTCAGCCCTGCCCCGACAGGTCCCTGCATCTCTGTGTCCCGGGGCCCCGTGTAGGAACAATGATCGCTGCAAGCACCTCTGAGAAAAAGCCACCCTCACGTTCAGGTCTGATGCCAGACAGTCCAGTTTCTCCCCATATAAGTCTGGGTCCCCAGAGTCTCGCCCGGAACTGGATTTCAGAGCAGTGGAGAGTTTGTATGTCCCTCCCGATTGAAAAAGACCACAGCATACCCAGTTGCCAGCCCATTTCGTGCACCTCAGTACCTCCACTCTTCCACACCTCTGCACCTCCTACCAGTCTAGATGCGCTTTTCTGTTTTCCTCTAATTGTCGAACTTCCACTCCGTCAGCCTTCCTGTGGCTCTGAATGATATTCGTTTTGTCTTTTAGTTGTAGTTTTGATGTGGTTGTGCAAGACAGCAAGTTCAGATGTTTACTTATGCTGCCATCTCGGTTCC
>NW_006299390.1:2466298-2466613 GCF_000327345.1 Myotis davidii | reverse complement strand
ACAGAGAGGAAGGGATACAGATAGAGAATTAGAAACATCGATGAGAGAGAAACATCAATCAGCTGCCTCCTGCACACTCCCCACTGGGTATGTGCCAACAACCAAGATACATGCCCTTCACTGGAACTGAACCTGGGACTCTTGAGTCTGCAGGCCAACGCTCTATCCACTGAGCCAAACAAGTTAGGGCTCCCCTATTATTCTCAATAGCAAAAGGTTAATGACAAGATAAGGAAGAAATTGCCGCAAGGACAAAGGCTATACAAGGACAAGGCAAAAGTTAACCTGACCTTTGGATTAGACTCCTGTAACAAC
>NW_006299390.1:2465594-2466225 GCF_000327345.1 Myotis davidii | reverse complement strand
AGAGCATCTGGACTTTGATTTCATGCAGATTTTAGTTCCAGGCCACAAGCCACTCTTTACCAGTTCTCTTACCTTAGGCAAGCTATTCAACATCATAGGATCTATTTATCTTGTTTGCAAATAAAGGACAACAATTACCTAGTTCACAGGGCAGTCATGAGGCTTAAATGAGAATGAATAATAGGAAAAATTTAAACATTTGTTCCCTCTCCTCCATTTTATCTGAAAATTTGACTCTGATTTAATTTTCCCCTCTGAGGGGAAGAAGAGCTCAAGCAGCAAATAGTGGGAGTGTCCATCCCTCCCAGCAATTCAAAGTACGATTCACAAATCTCAAAACATCAAAACTATTTTCAAAGGCTTTATCTGCCTTTTTCACTGTGTTGACATTTGCACTAACAATGTGGAAGTAATGGTGGATAAAAGTGCTGATACCTTAACACTAATCAAGGTAGTGGCCCAAACTGAACTAGCAGTATTGACAAGGACTTGCAGTTAAGATAATGCCGGTTTCACTTAAGAGTATCCTATATAATAAAAGCCTAATATGGAAATTGTCCCCTCGACCAGGAGTTCGACTGCTATGAGGTGCGCTGACCACAGGGGATGGCCTGGAACATGGGGCATCGGT
>NW_006299390.1:2463600-2464868 GCF_000327345.1 Myotis davidii | reverse complement strand
TCCCCCCACCTCCCCAAGTTCACCAACCGGAAGGAAGCTCTCCAGCCCCCATACATTTGGAGGCTTTCTCACATAGGCACGAATGATCAATCATTAACCCTATTTCTAGCCCCTCTCCCCTCTGGAAGATGGGGGCTTGGGGTGCTAGGAAATTTGAAGCTGCCTTTTGTTTTTAGAGAGAAACATCAATTTGTTGTTTTACTTTTTTTAAAAATATATTTTATTGATTTTTTTTTTATAGAGAGGAAGGGAGAGAGATAGTCAGAAACATCGATGAGAGAGAAACATCGATCAGCTGCCTCCTGCACACCCCACACTGGGGACATGCCCACAACCCAGGTATATGCCCCCGACCGGAATTGAACCCGGGACCCCCCAGTCCGCAGGCCGACGCTCCATCCACTGAGCCAAACCGGTTTTGGCAGTTTCTCTATTTTCATTTCTAATACAGTATCAATAGATATAAACCACATAAAAAAGTTCTTTGGTCTTCTCAATAATTTTTAAGTGTTTAAAAAAGTCCTGAGAACAACAACAAAACAAACAATCCAATTAAAAAAAATGGGCAGAGACCTGAACAAACACTTCTCCCAAGAAGATATATAAGTGGTAACAGATGTATAAAAAGATGCTGGGAGTGGGGGGAAGAGATTAATCAAAGAAATTATATGCATGTATGTATAACCCATGAATGCAGACAATAGTGTGAGTAAGACCTGGGGAGGGGGTCCTCAAGGTGGAGAGGGTTAATGAGGAGAAAAAGGGGAGAGCTAGTAAAAAGGAGACAGTTCTATGGACAAATATGAGTGACAACCACATAAGTGTAAAAGAGATATTGTAGAACAATGCATTTAATTTCCTACCAAATGCATAAAAACAGATTTTATATGTATATGAACCCTATATAATAACAGGCTAATATGGAAATTGTCCCCTCGACCAGGAGTTCGACTGCTATGAGGTGCGCTGACCACAGGGGATGGCCTGGAACATGGCGGGCATCGGTGATGCGGCGTTGGCAGCAGGTGGCAGTGGAGAAGCTGCCGGCCCCGATGGGCCCCAGTGAGCGGGACCGTGGTGGGATGGTGGGGCAGTTGAGCGGGCAGCACCAGGCCAAGGTGGGTGCAAGGAGGGCCTGATTGCTCCACCGATCGCCCTGCAGACTGTGACCAGCAGCAGCAGTAGGGGGCAGGGCCACCGTCTGGCTCCCAGGTGCTGAGGGAGTCGGGTGGGGGACTGATGACTCAGGCGGAGGGGTGTGTGCAGGG
>NW_006299390.1:2461059-2462004 GCF_000327345.1 Myotis davidii | reverse complement strand
TTAGTTCACACAAACACTCCATCCATGCTTTTGTTCCGGCCCTCCGGTCCAGTTTAAGAACCCATTGTGGCCCTCGAGTCAAAAAGTTTGCCCACCCCTGGGCTAGTATCAACAAGACAAGTAAAACAAGTGTTGGAAAGTTTGTGAAGAAAAAGAACTCTCATTCACTGCTGGTGGAACTGTAAACTGGTACAGCCACTATGGAAAACGATATGGAGGTTCCTCAAAAAACTAAGAATAGAGTTACCATACGACCAAAAAACCCCTCTTCTGAGTATCTACCTGAAAATACTGAAAACATTTATTCGTTCTCTCTCATCCATGTTTCTAACTCTCTATCCTCTCCATTCCTCTATCAATAAAATAAATTTTAAAAAACAAAACAATGAGTTATCGCCTCATGCCTGTAAGAATGGGGGGCAGTTGAGCGGGCAGCACCAGGCCAAGGTGGGTGCAAGGAGGGCCTGATTGCTCCACCGATCGCCCTGCAGACTGTGACCAGCAGCAGCAGTAGGGGGCAGGGCCCAACTGTGGTTGAAGTGGTTATGGTGTTTTAAATAAAACAGCTGAAATACTGAAGTTTCTTGTATATACGTTTAAAAAACTATCACGTTGTCTTGAAACTCCTAACGTACTCAATGGTGGACCCAGGAAAAGTTTAAGAACTTGTAAGAAACACATGAAATACAAGTATATAGAGCAGTACCTAACTTTACGGCCTTGTTCAATCACCGAGATTTCAGGTAGAAAACAGTAACATGATGAGAACACTGCTAATGTTTACAATTCGGGCTACTTTACTTGGCGAGTTGAGACCAAAGTTCTTTCAAACATTAAGAAGTCCTATTTGTAGAGTTCATAATTTGTGTATAAAGCTTTTAAATTATGAGAATACTGGTTATATTAACAACTGTAGATGCATTGTTTATGGTGTTTTGAATAAAC
>NW_006299390.1:2457194-2460521 GCF_000327345.1 Myotis davidii | reverse complement strand
TCGATTCCAGTCAAGGGCATGTACCTTGGTTGCAGGCACATCCCCGGTGGGCGGTATGCAGGAGGCAGCTGATCGATATTTCTCTCTCATCAATGTTTCTAACGCTCTATCCCTCTCCCTTCCTCTCTGTAAAAAATCAATAAAAATATTAAAAAAAAAAGAAAAAAGGGGCTTAAGTACAATAGCCTCCAGGTATTTATGGCTTTCTGAACTTTTTTAAAACATTCATTAGCAAAATTACTAAGGCTTAAAATTACCTTCCTATTCTCTAGTATACATTCTTGACTATAGAATACTTATTTAAGAAATATATTAATGATTAGCAAGCTTTAGTTTATACTCTAAATACCCACTCTTACATTTAATCCAGGAGAGAAGGGGGCAGAGGTATAGCATAGGCTGCTTTTTAATTTTTTCCAGTTATTTTTCCAAATAATCAGGGGTCTTTTTCTAGTAATCCAGCTCATCAAATCTTTAGTTATATTTTCTTTTGAGCTTCAGTGTTGTCTATAGGTTGGTTTTGCTGTATTTATAAGGCAAATTAATTTCAAAAGAGTACAAGCAATACCTACACACACACATTCTCTCTTTCTCTCACAATCACACAAACATCCACACATGTCCCTAACAAGGTATAAGAATAAACCTTGGAAGCAAACATTCATTTTTGCTCAGTACCTCTCACCGTGATTCCCTTAATTCCTCTAACATAAAAATTTTGCCAATTTAATCATTTGTAAAAGAAAAAAAATTATACATGCAAAATGTTTGCTAAACAATACAAAGCAAATTTATCAATATTTCTTTAGTGTTTCTCATTTTTTAAAATACATTATCTTGTGAGTAAGTTTCAGAATAAACTCTAAATTTTCAGAAAAAGCAACCAGGAAACCCACAGTATTGAACTAACAACAGGGAACAAAATAACAGACCTTATAAAGGACTCAAAGGCCAAAATAAAATCAGCAATAATTTAACCATTTAATTTAAAATAAAGTTATATTTACAAAACTAATTTTGCATTCAAATGAAAACTCCCTATTTACCACCAAAAGCTAGACTGTGACTCGCAAATACCTTCTCATATACAGCTCTTCCTTAGAAGTGAATTCCAGGTAAGCCCATACACATATACACAGAAGTACAAGTTTGCACACCAAGACCTTTTAGTGAAGAAAGAACAGTCTCTTCAATAAATGGTACTGAGGCAACTGGATATTCCAAAAAAACATAAATTGGATTTATAATGTTACTGATGGTATCATGCTAAGCAAAATAAGTCAGATGGAAAAAGAACCATATGATATCACTCATGAGGGATATAAATCTGAAAGCAACAAACGAACAAGCAAGACAAACAAAAACTCACAGACACAGACAAGAGTACGATAGTTACCAGGGGAAGCAGGGGTCGGGGAAAGTAGTAGAAGGTAAAGGGTGGAATCAAATATATGGTGATAATGGGCCACCGTCTGGCTCCCAGGTGCTGAGGGAGTCGGGTGGGGGACTGATGACTCAGGCGGAGGGGTGTGTGCAGGGGCCCAGGGGCCCAGGTGCTGCCCAGGGCCCAGAGGTCATCTGGGTCCTGCCCTTCAACGCCAGACGCTCGCACTCCAATCTGATCGCCAGCCAGGCCTAGAGACCACACCCATAAGAATTCCGTGCACTGGGCCTCTAGTTCTTGATAAAGCAGTAAAACACAGTTTTATTAACTATCAGCCCTGAGTATACATTCCATCTGATAAAATAAGAAGGACTTCTGCTGCATACAATGTATATATAGAGGTGGGCAAAGTAGGTTTACAGTTGTCCTTATGGTAAATAATACAATAATTAATAAATTTTTTAAAAAAAGAATAAACTGTTTCATGTACTCACAACTCTGAACCTACTTTGCCCACCCTTGTATGTCTCAAGGAAAAACACGTGTACAGTTATATTTTACTAACCAATGTCACCCCAATAAATTTTTAAATACTTTTTAGTTGGTTTCAGAGAGAGAGGAGGGAAAAACATCCATGTGAGACAGAAACATCAATGTGAGAGAGACACATCGACTGGTTGCCTCCCATGTGCCCTGACCAGGGCCAGGGATCGATCGAACCTGCAACCCAAGTACATATCCTTGACCAGGAATCAAACCCACAACTCTGAATGGTGAGAGCCTCATCCCACACACCAAAAGGTCATAGGTTTGATTCTGGTCAAATGCTCCTATCTGGGTTGCAGGTTTGTTCCCCAGCCCCAAGGGGCATATGCTGGAGGCAACCACTCAAGGTGTCTCTCTCTCATCTCGATATCTCTCTCTCTCTCACTCTCTCTCTCTCTCTCTCTCTCTCCACCCCCTTCCTCTCTCTCTAAAATCCATTAAAAAAATTTAAAAGTAGCTAATTGATATTTTTTTTCTTCCCCAGCCCTGAAAATGATGACAGAAAACAATTGTTTATAGAAGGTATACCTCAATTACAGATGACAAAGATTTTTGTGAGGCTATTATGGGAGACTAAAGTCTAGCCCTACTAGCGTATCATTGGGCAATTTATTAATACTGAATATGACTGCTCATAATTGCCTGACAGCTGAGTCTTAGCATGAACGACGTTGTTCTGATACTTGATGTCTATGTTCTTCTAGTGCTGTGTAGGAGACACAGAGCGATCTCTCGCGTTAGACTTATGAGGTCTGAAGCCCATGGGCCACCGCTGGGAAACCTCAATGGGTCTCCGAGATTTTTCTGGTCTGGTTTCCCCATCTGCAAACAGCGGGTAACACCAGCACATACCTCACAAGGCTATTGTGAGGCCTAAATATGAACATTTGAGCAAACACGTTAGCACATCCTTGGAACATGTTAAATTTTAGAAACATTATACCTATTGTTGATCATTTTTAAAGTACAGTGTGATTGCTTTCTCTATAAAAATGGTTTGCAAAGCAAGAAAGGACAAGGGTCAATGAAACATATATGCAGGGAATTTTTACATGTAATATTGTGAGAAAAAAACATTTCATGGAACATGACATACTAAAAAAACACACCTATAGATAAAATAAATCTAGTTAATTAGAAGCAAGGTAATATACTGCAAAAAAAAATTTGTTTATGAGCTGAAAATAAACTTCCTTATTCATTGAAGATATCCTTTTTTAAAAAATTCAACTATTTTTAGAAGAGAAATGAAGATTTAATTCCTACAAATAAGGAAATGTTATTTGATGATTCAAAAAATACACTAGAATAAATAAATATCAAAGCAGATACATAATTAATCAAAACAGCTAACAAAGAACAGATAACATCTGTGCCAGGCAAAGAGCCCCAGAGAG
>NW_006299390.1:2455376-2456619 GCF_000327345.1 Myotis davidii | reverse complement strand
AGAGTACAAGTTTGCACACCAAGACCTTTTAGTGAAGAAAGAACAGTCTCTTCAATAAATGGTACTGAGGCAACTGGATATTCCAAAAAAACATAAATTGGATTTATAATGTTACTGATGGTTTGGCTTCTTCTCTCCCCATATAAAAGAATTTAGACCAGGGACACTGATAAAAGCAAAGGCAGATTTATTGAGGCTCTGCAGGGGGGCAAGAACACTGAGATAAGGGTCCCAGGTTCACCAAAGATGGGGCTAAGGAGTTTTTAATTCTTGGGAACACAGAAGTTGCTGGGATTAACCAATCACAGTGTAGGTTGGCTGGCTTTTTCCTTTTTAGGAACACTGGGGTCCCCCTAAAGTTTGAGTACGCATCAATAAAAAGAGGTATTCTGGGATTATATAAGACATTATGGGATGCAGGAAGGGGCTTTCCCAACCAGGTTTGAGTTTGTCTCTGGTTAGTGTCTTGGCTTTAGATCTGAAAACAAACTTGAAAGAAATCAGGGTAGTTCCTGGACAATTGTTTTATAGCTACCTATTGATAACTTCCACAGTTCTGGAAGGACTTAACTCAATGGAGCAATTTGTTCTGGTAAGGCTCGACTCTGAGCAATTTTGGGGAACATTTATTTCATTTTATATGTGAGAGAGACACATCGACTGGTTGCCTCCCATGTGCCCTGACCAGGGCCAGGGATCGATCGAACCTGCAACCCAAGTACATATCCTTGACCAGGAATCAAACCCACAACTCTGAATGGTGAGAGCCTCATCCCACACACCAAAAGGTCATAGGTTTGATTCCTGGTCAAATGCACATATCAGGTTCCATACCCGGCCCGGTGGGGATGCATGCTAGAGGCAGCCAATTGATGTGTGTCTCTCACGTCGATGTTTCTTTCTTTTTTTTTCTCTCTCTCTCTCTCTTCCCCCTCTTCCCTACCTTCTACTCTCTCTAAAAAACCAATGGAAATAATACCCTCAGGTGAGGATTAACAAAAAAGGAAAATAAAATAACAAATCCTGGCAATGGAGAGCACTGAGGTTTCAGTACTTAGTGTGTCTAGTTTTTATCTATGTGCTGTACTCCAGAGAAAACCACAAGTCTAATTATTATAAGCCAACTTATAAAACATTAATCTGTATGCATGAGTACAATTCATGTTTTAAAATAAAACCCAGGAAATATTTTTAAGTAAACAAAATAAACACAAATCCAAAAGAGTGAAAATGTGTCATAAAA
>NW_006299390.1:2453067-2453727 GCF_000327345.1 Myotis davidii | reverse complement strand
CTTCCACAGTTCTGGAAGGACTTAACTCAATGAAGCAATTTGTTCTGGTAAGGCTCGACTCTGAGCAATTTTGGGGAACATTTATTTCATTTTATAATCATACTAGAGGCCCAGTGCACAAATTCGTGCATGGGTGGGGTCCGGCCAGACCGGCCCCAATCAGGGCAGATTGGGGCTGGGCCTGTGAGGAGGAAGAGATGGCGGGAGGTGGCCAGCTGGCCCATCCTGATCTGTTCGATCAGGGCCGGGCCTGCTGGGGAGAGGGGCCACGGGCCATTGGCTGGCAGGCCACACCCCCACATAATTCAGCCAAAATAACATATTGCAACAGACTGAAGGCAGAGCAAATATAAGAATTTAGCTTCATTAAGCCAAACATTAATAAGATTACAAAAAATATAAAACAAAGCCATTCCCCTAATTTTATTTTGAAAAACATACTTTTTTATTTAAAAAGATGTTACTTATGTTAACATGCAATGAATTTACTATTGTTCTCTTAAATGACGTGATTAACGTTTCTGGCCATGGGGAGGGGCTATGGGCAGTGAACTGGCCAGCTCCGCCCCCAAATGGGGTGGGGGATGCCGTTTGGGGGCCAGAGACCTGGGGGATGGGCTATGGGTGGTTGGCCAGCGGCCCTGCCCCTGATTGGAGTGG
>NW_006299390.1:2452412-2452997 GCF_000327345.1 Myotis davidii | reverse complement strand
GGGGCCATCGGGGGGAGGGGCTTCAGGAGGCTGGCGGCCAGCCCCACTTCCTATTGGAGTGGGGGGTGAGATCAGGGGCGGGGCTGGCCAGGAGAAGGGGCTGTGGGCCTATCATGGTGGGGTGGCCAATCGGGGGCAGGGTTGGCCAGAGGGGTTGGAGGATGGAATGGAGTGGGGCATTTGGCCAGCCAACCCCACCCTTGATCAGGGTGGGAGAGTCCGGTAATGGGCAGTACTTACTGATAAGAATACTTTTGAGAACAATAACTGGGAAGAATGGGAAAAGAGCAGGTTTGGTCAGGGGAATAAGTAAAGCTGCAATGCTGGCCAGGGATTAGCCTCAGCTAATGATATAGAGAGCTCTTAGGTCAATGGGTTAAAAAGGAGACATATGTACCTGATCAGGCGGTTTGCTGGCCACAGTGGGAGTCATAGCGACAAGTCGTTAAGGTCGTTACGGCGTTACAGTGGCTGCCTTTTTATACAGAGAGAGGTTTTTTTGCAGCATTATTTACAGTAGCCAAGACATGGAAACGACCGAAGTGTCCTTTAGTAGATGAAATACTGCCATTGACAACAGCATGA
>NW_006299390.1:2449831-2451779 GCF_000327345.1 Myotis davidii | reverse complement strand
TGTACATATTCATTTCAGATTACATAATAATTTTAAAATGTTGCATTTTAAAATAAAATTAGAGATAATGCATAACCACCTATATAATAATCATCAGCCCCAAGCTTTTCCAAAATGAATCCATGGGGGTCATGTTGATTTCTCATTAATTTGAGTCCCTCATATGTGAAAATGTGGAATGTGTAATTTATAAATTATAACCCCCCTTAATTAAAATGTTTTAGCCTTGATTGTAGTCTTTACAAATAACAATATAGAAACTTGGATTAGTCCTTTAACCTTTCTGCCTTCAATTTCTCCATATAGAACAGTGATCTTTATGTATTGGGGGAAATGAAAACTTTCCAAGAATCATGTGGGTGTGTAAGATGTTAAGAAAAGATATCCGGCCGTAGCCAGTTTGGCTCAGTGGATTGAGTGTCAGCCTGCGGACTGAAGGGTCCCAGGTTCGATTCCTGTCAAGGGCATGTACCTTGGTTGCCAGCACATCCCCAGTAGGGGGTGTGCAGGAGGCAGCTGATCGATGTTTCTCTCTCATCAATGTTTCTAACGCTCTATCCCTCTCCCTTCCTCTCTGTAAAAAATCAATAAAAATATTAAAAAAAAAAGAAAAAAGGGGCTTAAGTACAATAGCCTCCAGGTATTTATGGCTTTCTGAACTTTTTTAAAACATTCATTAGCAAAATTACTAAGGCTTAAAATTACCTTCCTATTCTCTAGTATACATTCTTGACTATAGAATACTTATTTAAGAAATATATTAATGATTAGCAAGCTTTAGTTTATACTCTAAATACCCACTCTTACATTTAATCCAGGAGAGAAGGGGGCAGAGGTATAGCATAGGCTGCTTTTTAATTTTTTCCAGTTATTTTTCCAAATAATCAGGGGTCTTTTTCTAGTAATCCAGCTCATCAAATCTTTAGTTATATTTTCTTTTGAGCTTCAGTGTTGTCTATAGGTTGGTTTTGCTGTATTTATAAGGCAAATTAATTTCAAAAGAGTACAAGCAATACCTACACACACACATTCTCTCTTTCTCTCACAATCACACAAACATCCACACATGTCCCTAACAAGGTATAAGAATAAACCTTGGAAGCAAACATTCATTTTTGCTCAGTACCTCTCACCGTGATTCCCTTAATTCCTCTAACATAAAAATTTTGCCAATTTAATCATTTGTAAAAGAAAAAAAATTATACATGCAAAATGTTTGCTAAACAATACAAAGCAAATTTATCAATATTTCTTTAGTGTTTCTCATTTTTTAAAATACATTATCTTGTGAGTAAGTTTCAGAATAAACTCTAAATTTTCAGAAAAAGCAACCAGGAAACCCACAGTATTGAACTAACAACAGGGAACAAAATAACAGACCTTATAAAGGACTCAAAGGCCAAAATAAAATCAGCAATAATTTAACCATTTAATTTAAAATAAAGTTATATTTACAAAACTAATTTTGCATTCAAATGAAAACTCCCTATTTACCACCAAAAGCTAGACTGTGACTCGCAAATACCTTCTCATATACAGCTCTTCCTTAGAAGTGAATTCCAGGTAAGCCCATACACATATACACAGAAGTACAAGTTTGCACACCAAGACCTTTTAGTGAAGAAAGAACAGTCTCTTCAATAAATGGTACTGAGGCAACTGGATATTCCAAAAAAACATAAATTGGATTTATAATGTTACTGATGGTTTGGCTTCTTCTCTCCCCATATAAAAGAATTTATACCAGGGACACTGATAAAAGCAAAGGCAGATTTATTGAGGCTCTGCAGGGGGGCAAGAACACTGAGATAAGGGTCCCAGGTTCACCAAAGATGGGGCTAAGGAGTTTTTAATTCTTGGGAACACAGAAGTTGCTGGGATTAACCAATCACAGTGTAGGTTGGCTGGCTTTTTCCTTTTTAGGAACACTGGGGTCCCCCTAAAGTTT
>NW_006299390.1:2446787-2449367 GCF_000327345.1 Myotis davidii | reverse complement strand
TCGATTCCAGTCAAGGGCATGTACCTTGGTTGCAGGCACATCCCCGGTGGGCGGTATGCAGGAGGCAGCTGATCGATATTTCTCTCTCATCAATGTTTCTAACGCTCTATCCCTCTCCCTTCCTCTCTGTAAAAAATCAATAAAAATATTAAAAAAAAAAGAAAAAAGGGGCTTAAGTACAATAGCCTCCAGGTATTTATGGCTTTCTGAACTTTTTTAAAACATTCATTAGCAAAATTACTAAGGCTTAAAATTACCTTCCTATTCTCTAGTATACATTCTTGACTATAGAATACTTATTTAAGAAATATATTAATGATTAGCAAGCTTTAGTTTATACTCTAAATACCCACTCTTACATTTAATCCAGGAGAGAAGGGGGCAGAGGTATAGCATAGGCTGCTTTTTAATTTTTTCCAGTTATTTTTCCAAATAATCAGGGGTCTTTTTCTAGTAATCCAGCTCATCAAATCTTTAGTTATATTTTCTTTTGAGCTTCAGTGTTGTCTATAGGTTGGTTTTGCTGTATTTATAAGGCAAATTAATTTCAAAAGAGTACAAGCAATACCTACACACACACATTCTCTCTTTCTCTCACAATCACACAAACATCCACACATGTCCCTAACAAGGTATAAGAATAAACCTTGGAAGCAAACATTCATTTTTGCTCAGTACCTCTCACCGTGATTCCCTTAATTCCTCTAACATAAAAATTTTGCCAATTTAATCATTTGTAAAAGAAAAAAAATTATACATGCAAAATGTTTGCTAAACAATACAAAGCAAATTTATCAATATTTCTTTAGTGTTTCTCATTTTTTAAAATACATTATCTTGTGAGTAAGTTTCAGAATAAACTCTAAATTTTCAGAAAAAGCAACCAGGAAACCCACAGTATTGAACTAACAACAGGGAACAAAATAACAGACCTTATAAAGGACTCAAAGGCCAAAATAAAATCAGCAATAATTTAACCATTTAATTTAAAATAAAGTTATATTTACAAAACTAATTTTGCATTCAAATGAAAACTCCCTATTTACCACCAAAAGCTAGACTGTGACTCGCAAATACCTTCGTCAATGATGTGAGAAAATCATTGATTGGCTGCCTCCTGCACGCCCGCCACTGGGGATCAAGCTCACAACCCAGGCTTGACCAGAATGGAACCCAGGACCCTTCAGTCCGCAGGCCGAAGCTCTAGCCACTGAGCCAAATTGGCTAGGGTGCAACATTCTTCCTGAAAAGCCAGGTTTCTCTGTGACTGGCCATAAGTAAATCTAAGGCTCTCCAGTGAAAATAATCCAAATAGCCATCAATGGATTAGTGAATAAACAAATTGGTGCTTTATTATTCAGCCATAATTTAGAAAGAAGCACTGGTGGGTGAAAATTCACAGGGACTTTGAAGTGCTCTGACATATTCCAGGGAATATAGAAGTCCACAGGCATGTGTATCATGGCTATGTGCATGCCCAGGAAAGATAGACAAAGGCCTAAGCTCTCACCCTTGGCTGACCTCCAGCACCAGTGCAATGTAAGACTATGGAGGCTAGAGAGTCAAATTTTCTTGAGCTGGTGTTAAAGAGTTGGTAATGAATACTTCACTTATTATATAAAAATTAACTCAAAATGGATAACCTAAACATAAGAGCTAAAGGCATAAAGCTATAAGAATAAAACCTAGGGGTAAAGACCCAGGCCTTAAATCTGGCAACAGGTTCTTGAATAATACAAAGAAAAGCCTGTGCAACAAAAAAAAACACAGAGCAATTGAACTTCAATTTTTACAATTTTAAGAGTACAATTCATGTTTTAAAATAAAACCCAGGAAATATTTTTAAGTAAACAAAATAAACACAAATCCAAAAGAGTGAAAATGAAATGTCATAAAATAGTGCTTACTCAATATTTCAAAATTGACTGGCAGTCCTAGTTAACAAAAACATAAGTTCACAATATCACCCTTTACATCACTAATTTCTGTGAAAATGTTACTTATATTATACTATTTTAAAATTCTACACTTGCTAACTAAAGACTCACAATTTTTAATTACTGCAAATGTCCTTTTCAATAAGCAAAGAGTTACAATCAAAAGAGAATTATCTACTATTAAACATTATTCACTCAGAAAATAGGGGCTTACGCCCTGACCGGTTTGGCTCAGTGGATAGAGCATCGGCCTATGGACTGAAGGGTCCCAGGTTCGATTCCAGTCAAGGGCATGTACCTTGGTTGCCAGCACATCCCCAGTAGGGGGTGTGCAGGAGGCAGATGATCGATGTTTCTCTCTCATCATTGATGTTTCTATCTCTCTCTCCCTTTCCCTTCCTCTCTGAAATGGTCTGCGGTGACTGACCCAGGACACGGCCGTCCGGGCTGTCCCTGTGCATGGGAAGTGCGGCCGGTGAAGACGCCCTTCACTGCCTGGCTTCCCTGGGACCGCTGACTGGTGGCTGGAGCACGATGGTCAGGTTCCTCCGCTCCTGGCTCCTCGCCCTTAAGCCTCAGGACCACGGTGACTAAAGGCCTGTGATGAGGCACTTCCTCCAGATGTGTTCACCTACGTGCCTTC
>NW_006299390.1:2441914-2442823 GCF_000327345.1 Myotis davidii | reverse complement strand
ACCAGTGCAATGTAAGACTATGGAGGCTAGAGAGTCAAATTTTCTTGAGCTGGTGTTAAAGAGTTGGTAATGAATACTTCACTTATTATATAAAAATTAACTCAAAATGGATAACCTAAACATAAGAGCTAAAGGCATAAAGCTATAAGAATAAAACCTAGGGGTAAAGACCCAGGCCTTAAATCTGGCAACAGGTTCTTGAATAATACAAAGAAAAGCCTGTGCAACAAAAAAAAACACAGAGCAATTGAACTTCAATTTTTACAATTTTAAGGAGAAGAAAAAGGAAACAAGTGTTGGCAAAAATGTGGAGAAACCCTCATGCATTGCTGGAGGGAACAGCAATGGTGTTGCCTGGGGGAGAACAGTTTGGTAGTTCCCCAAAAAGTTAAATGTAGCATCACAATATGACTCAGCCCAAAACTGGTACTCAACAAATACATATTCACATGTTCACAGAACCACTATTCACAATAGCTAAAAGGTGAAAACAATCCAAACAGCCATCAATGGATTAGTGAATAAACAAATTGGTGCTTTATTATTCAGCCATAAAAAGAATGAAGGCCTGGCCCGTGTTGCTCAGTGGCTATGGTTGAGCAGCGACCTCTGAACCAGGAGGTCATGGTTTGAAATTCCAGGTGGGAGCACATGCCCAGGTTTTCAGATCAATCCCCAATAGGGGGCATGTAGGAGGCAACCAATTTTCTCTCATCATTGAAATTTCTATCTTTCTCTCCTCTCTTCCTCTCTGAAATGAGTAAAAATATATGTTTAAAAAATAAATAAAAATAAATACTATTTTTTAAAAGGGAATGAAGTACTGATTCATGCTATAACTGGATAAACCTCGGAAACATGCAAAGTGAAAAGCAGTCAGACGCAAAGGTTACATATTGTGCAATTCCA
>NW_006299390.1:2440911-2441683 GCF_000327345.1 Myotis davidii | reverse complement strand
CCCTAACTTAACTCTGGTGCCGTGTCACATATAGAAATTTTTTGATATTTGCAACCATAGTAAAACAAAGACTTGTATTTTTGATATTTATTTTATATATTTAAATGCCATTTAACAAAGAAAAATCAACCAAAAAAATGAGTTCGTGTGTCACCTGTGATGTGTGTCATATGTTCGCCATCACTGGGTTAGTGGCTAGAGGTCTCTTCTGTAACTACTTCCAGCTGAGGAGGGACGTTGGCCTGCCAAATGTGCAATTCTGTTCCTGTGATTGCTATTCATCCTTCTATTACCACTAATTTGGTTTGGAATTGTAATCTAGAAGAAATGAACTTAATTAAACATTGCAAAATGCAAGGACCAAAGATTAATAGCAGAAGAACGGTTAGGAGAGGTCCTAGGAATAGGACCAGGATCTTGTAAAAACCATGGGAGCTGGGATTTCTCTTGAAGATTACGAGCCTTTGTTCATAGGTTTTTAAATTTTCCTTGAACTTGTAAAAACTGACTCACATTAAGCAACATTCTTCTTCTTTTTTAAATATATTTTAATTGATTTCAGAGAGGAAGGGAGAGAGGGAGAGAGATAGAAACGTCAATGATGTGAGAAAATCATTGATTGGCTGCCCCCTGCCCGCCCGCCACTGGGGATCAAGCTCACAACCCGGGCTTGACCAGAATGGAACCCAGGACCCTTCAGTCCGCAGGCTGATGCTTTATCCACTGAGCCAAACCAGCTAGGGCTAAACCTTAGTTTAAAAGGCAGAATCTT